>NW_027185876.1:2705009-2730609 GCF_028583685.1 Petaurus breviceps papuanus | reverse complement strand
ACTACTACTACTACTACTACTACTACTACTACTACTACTACTACTACGTGAGCTTTTATACTTGTGTTTCTTTCTTCCAGGAATCCCAAGGTATTTAGCAAGTGCAAAAATTATACTCTGGGCCAAAAAAAATGAGGGAAAAATAAAACCATATTCCAATTCTACTCTTTTCCATTTTGAAGGTTGCACCTTATGGAAACATTCTTCAAATACTTTCAAGAGGTTTTTTTTTAATGGATACCTGGGCTTTCCTTATTTCTCCAGACCTGACCTGTTCCCCCAGTTTCTCTCTCATTAGATGAGAACTGCAAAGAACTACAGTAAAATCAATTAACCAATCAACTAACAAGCATTTACTAACTGTCTACACTGATTCCTTGGGAACTATGCTAGGTGTTGAAAGTACTATTCTAGGTACTAGAGGAAAGAACTATGAACTTCCCCTTTCCAGTCTTCTTATACCTTATTCCTCACCAGATACTCTTTGTTCTATAACAATGGTCTTGCTCCCATTCCATGAATAAGACATTCCATCTCTCATCTCTGGGCATTTTCTCAGGCTATCACCCATGCCCTCCTCTTCTCCACCTCCTGGCTTCCTTCAAGTCCCAGCTAAAATCCCACCTTATACAGGAAGCCCTCCCCTACTCCTATTCTGGTGCTTTTCCTCTTTTAATGTATTTCTGTTTATCCTCCATATAGCTTGTTTGTGCACATTTATTTATGCTCTCTCCCACCAGATTGTGAACTGCTTTTGCCTCTTTTTGTATTCCCAGTGCTTAGCACAATACCTGGCACATAGTAGGCATTTAGTAAATATTTATTGATTGACTGACTGACTAGATTGGGATTCAAGAGGCTTGGGTTCAAAATCTGGCTCCAGTCTTTACTAACTGGGAGAATTTGGTCAAGTCATTGAACCTCATTGTACCTTAATCTGCTCACCTGTAAGACTGGAGCATAGTACTTATTCTATTCAACTCAACGTGCTGTTGTGAAGAAAGTGCTTTATGAGATTCTAAAAGCCAGAGAATTTGAGATCATTATTAAATGAATAACTTTTAGAGGAAGGGAGAAACAAATTTAGAGTTAACTTTGGACCATCATGATCTGAGATTGTCTCAGTTAGGAAGTATTAAGTTATTGGCATAAGAAGAATGCAAAACCTTTGTTTTTAAATAGTATTTCATTTTTTCCAATTATATGCAAAGACAATTTTAACATCCATTTAAAAAAATGAGTTCTAAATTTTTCTCTCTACCTCTCCCCTAAAATAAACATATTTATATTTTATAATATAATATTATATGTAATGCTTTATAAATAAAAGCAATTTAATATAGATTATATATGTGTAATCATATGAAACATTTCCATATTAGTCACATTGTGAAAGAAGAAACAAATTAAAAGGGAAAAAAACAAAGTGAAAATAGTATGCTTCGATCTGCTATTAGACTCCATAGTTCTTTCTCTGCAGGTGGATAGCATTTTCCATCATGAGTCCTTTGGAGGGGTCTTGGATCATTGTATTGCTGAGAAGAACTAAATCAATGATAGTCGATCATCATACAGTGTTGCTATTACCATGCACAATGTCCTTCTGGTTCTGCTCATTTCACTCAGCATCAATTTATGTAAGTCTTTACAGGTTTTTCCTGAAATCCTTGTGCTCATCATTTCTTATAGCACAATAGTAAAGAATGTAAAACCTTTAAACACAGCTTGTTGTTACATGGATTAGTATGAAACAATGATACAGTTGTATTCTCTAAAAAGGGCTTAACTATATATAACTAAGGCTCAGTGAAATAGCTAAAAGATCGGTATGGTGAGGTTAGAGAGGCAACATGGTAAAGTGGGGGTATGTGGGACTTGGATTAAAGATCTGAGCTTAAATACCATGTCCTGTACTCACTAGCTGTGTGACACTAGGCCTGTTACTGAACCTTTCTGAATCTCAGTATTGTTATCTGTAAAAGAAAGTTCATAATAACCCGTAGTACCCATCTCAAAGAGGTTTAAATGAGATAATACATGCAAGGTGTTTTACAAATCTAAAGGGCTCAAAAAGTGACAGCTATAATATAATTTAACATAAAATATAAATATAATGGAACACAATACAATATGATATGATATGATAAAATGCAATATATGCCAGCACCATAACATAATACAATGTAATATAATAAAATGTAACATAATATAACGTCATACAATATGATAAACTTTATAGCATAATAACTTTGTTAAATAATTACAGTATACTATACATTGTGTGTTACTATACAATATAATATACTATCTATAATATAATATGATTTAAATAATTTATGAGAATCCTGACTCCCTACCCCTGCATCAATCAGTCAACAAGCATTTATCTGGTGTCTACTATGTATCAGGTGCTATGCTAGGCACCAAGGACATATAAATGATAAAACACTCCCTAAACACCAGAAGCTCATATTTATAATAGTTGAGCTCCTGCCTCATCTGATGTGATCAAGCTTCCCACCTGGTCCTGGGATTCTTTATAAATAAAAAACTCTTTGGGGACCATGGGTAGGTTACGTAATGAGTGCTGGGTTTATGTCCAACAGAAAGATGGATTTCTTGAGTTTTACCTCAGATGATAAAGATGAGTCACTGGCCACCTGACTGTCCATCTACTATCACTTCTCTGTCACTCAATTGTGATAATTCATGGGGAAAATGAAGATTCTAGACCTCAAACAGGAATTTAGAGAAGCCCCCTCACTAACCTAAACTCACCATTAAATACTCACTGGTAACTACAAAATAAACAGATTCATAGCAGAAAGAAATACACCTCCTTTGGCTCCTCACCTCCTCCAGGGAAGGGACTGTTTAGGTTGTGAGTTTGTGTGTGTGTGTGTGTGTGTGTGTGTGTGTGTGTATGTATGTGTGTGTGTCTGTATGCACAGGGATATTGCAAAAATTAGTAAAAAAAAAAATCACATGACAAAGAGTGCTCAGAGCTCATATCTCTATGGTTTTCCTTTCCTTTTTTTTAAAAAAAAACTTTTATGGATGCCTTTTTTTTAAAAAATCAATTGGGGTTAAGTAACTTGCTCAAGGTTACATGGCCAGTTATTTCTGTGTGTGGTGCTACGTATCAGAGCCCAGATTCGATCCCAGGTCATCCCAACTCTGGGGCCGTCGCTCTTACTCTCTGTGCTACCTTGGCTGCTCCCAATGCTTTTTGTTTTTATATCACAATCATTACCAAATATTCCCTTCCTGAGACTCCTCCCTTCTTTTGTAGGAAAAGTGTGATAGAGATGATCCCATTGGAACCTTTAGTTTGGCCTCTGGAAGTATATAATGTCCGGTGCCATCAATATGTCAATAGATTTTGCCCATTTTTTTCTTTTGAAACAACCTACGGGCCCTGATGGGAAGGAGGGGGCTGTTGGGGATGCTCTTTCCTACTCTCAGGCCCAAGCCTCTGAACTCAAGCAGACTCAGCACTTAGAAAGCCTGAGCTCTAAAGAGAGGACCCAGACTCTTTCCCATTGTCTCTGACTCTTTATAACTTGACCCAGGAGCCCTGGGAAAATCACTTAAATCAGATTTAAATTTGATCATATTTAGAGTCTACCTAAAAGATGTAAAAAGGTACTCAAGCCACAATGTAGACTGAATATCGTACAGCTGTTTATGTCTTCCATAAGCAGAAGAAATGCTTAAAGCACACAAGCTCCATAAGCACCCACTGACAGAGATTTAAAGCATGAAGGGTAACCCATCACGCTAGTTAGGTTCATATTTATATAGCCCAGACATGGTGTCTGATGTGGCATCTACAACCACTACTTTGTGCTGATTCAATCAACCCCATCTTTCCTTACACTGGCAGGTCTTAGGGAGTTTCCCAAAGTTTGGGGCCAGTCATGACTGCAGCCATGAAGTTATTACCCAAACTCTCTCAGGATCATAGAGATTACCCTGGTTTGGGGAAATGCATGATTGTTACTCATCATTATAGATCCTGGGTGCCCCCTTCTTATTAACACAAAATCCATCATGAAACCATCAACTCTTTAACATAACACTTTTGGTAAACAATAAGGCAAAGATAATAATAATCATAATATTTACTCAATAGAGGGGAAGAACAGGAGTAATTATAACAGTCTGCCTATAAACCTGGGTCACATTATCCTACTAACGTATACAATGTCTATTCAGGAGAGTGGGCATACACTCATAGAAACCTATCAGTGAGGTCCATGAGAAGGGATACTCAAATGTTCCTAGGGTAACTTATAATTCTGGACTGCAGGTGTGATGACCTTGGTTCCTTCAAAAGCAAACTACACCTGGCACAGCTGTTTCTTTGTACACTGGTTCCTTTCTGGGTCTTGATGTTCTCCTGTTAGACAAACCTACTCACTCTTCCTCTGCTTCTGAGTCAATAAAGCAGTGACAAGCTCTTTCAGCACACAGATACCTTTAACAGGGTTTTGAAAAAATGTTACACTCATTGGTCTTCTTTGAGAATGAAGGATGAAGGGGGCAGCTAGGTGATGCAGTGAATAGAGCACTGGCCCTGGAGTCAGGAGGACCTGAGTTCAAATCTGACCTCAGGCACTTAACATAAAAACTAGCTGTGTGACCTTGGGCAAGTCACTTAACCCCAACTGCCCTCCAAAAAGCAAAAAAAAAAAAAGAATGAAGGGTGAACAATAACAACTCTCTTGTATTGACAGGGATTTCCCTTGAAATGGAGAACTGTCAAAATATCAGATCTGCAAATAGCAGCAGTTTCTCTGCTTTGTCCAAACTGTTTCAAGCCTCTTCTCATAATTAAGCACGACTCACAGAAAACAAACTAAGGGATATTTAAAAAAAATCTGAGGCCTGTCTTTCTCTCTCTCAAACCAGAGAGGACAGAGGGGAGCAAGACAGAAACCTTAGAGAGGTTTGTCCTCTCTCATCAACAGATGTCCCCAGAGTGTTAAGTCCAGTTAGCCCTTCCGACCAACATGAGGATTCAGATCTTAGCCAATAAACTTCCAGCAGCTGCTCTTGCCCTTTCTGTAGCCAATCAGGAAAGTAAAGCCTCTCTTCCCAATCAGCAAACTCCCAGCAAAGCAGCTTTTGAGTCAGCTGTTTTAGCTAAAAATCTTTGTTCCTAGCTTCTTGTGGCCCTTCTGGAGTTCCACTCCTTCTCTTGATTGTTCTGTTTTCATGGACAGTTGTAATTATACCTTCTGATAATTCTAAGGCAACTGGGTGCCACAGTGGAGAGAGTGCTGGGTCCGGAGTCAGGAAGAGTTATTGTTCTGAGTTCAAATCTGGCCTCCGATACTTACTAGCTGTGTGATTCTGGGTAAGTCAGGTAAGCCTGTTTGCCTCAGTTTCTTTCTCTGTAAAATGATCTGGAGAAGGAAGTACAAACTACTTCAGTACCTTTGCCAAGAAAATCCCAAATGAGGTCATGAAGAGTCGGACACAATTGAAAAAACAACTGAACAACAAAATAATTATTTCCACTCTTATCTTCTATATATGATGATTATTACTTTTGTCTTATTGTCTACTAGGAAGTTTATATTAAAGAGTCAATGGTATCACGAGGATGAATTTTGTGTTCATGGGAAGGGACTGCAGTGGGGATGCTGTTTATATCTTTTCTATAGCTTATTCTCAAAGCATCTTTTTTGGCTTCTTTATCCTTCTCTTACCGGTTTCCTAACAGTCTCTAATGCCTTAAATCTGAGCCTCTTGATGGTCAATGACTCATCTTTTGAAATATCTCAACAAATCCAACTTTCTGTCACATATGAACCAAACAGTCCTTATAAACTCTTCTCATAGTCTCCAAAGAGTTTTTGATTTACAATTTGTCAGTTACAAACTTCCGAACACTAAACAGTCACACACAAATCAGTTAATGAACCCAATGGCCCCATAGCCATCCATACCTGCAGTCATTGCCCTGCCTTCAAATAGGTCCTCTCAGTTAATTTATCCAAGGATCATTCTCTGTTTGGTCCTAAGAACAGTCTGGGTCTCTCCTCAACATTTTATCGGAGTGATTGTGTTTCTTCACAGGTAGACTTTTTACAAACTTTCCTTACACACATGTTCTTTTTCTGCCCCTTTCAATAATGACATTATTTACATATAAAAGGGGAAGTCAATCCTTAAAATATGAAAATGTGAAATACTTTTTAGTATTGCTGAACAGCCATTTCACCTTCAGCTTGGATTTGCACAGTTCAAACAACTCCCTCAGGATCAATGTCTTCTGGAAGCCAGAACATGGCTTGATCTCACCTTCCTGTGGGTAGTTATCTTTTCCAAAAAGGGTTTAGTTGCTGAAAACTCCTCTGGTTGCCAGTCAGCTCTGAGGAGGAACTCTTGAACCCCCAAGGTAGCCAGACTCTCCCCCCCCCAAAACCTCTAATGATCACTGTTTTGTCACCTATGCTCAGGGAAAGAAATATAAGCAAAAAAATCAACAGGAGCCCAAGGTCCAGACCCAGGCTCAACTAGGCAGCATGTATGTCCAGGGCACTGGAAGACAGAGGAATCTACCCCCTCCCCCCAATTGTCCCTAATGGGGAGAAAGAGATTTACTGAGTCCCAACATTCATAGAGCAGATGAAAGAGTGTGCCAAAAGGTAGAGTCTCTTCTTTTAAGGTCTACTGACTAGGCCTCTCCTCCTGGCTCAGTGACCAACCCTTTTTAATGTATCCTCGCAATCTCTCCTCTTCCCTTTATTTCTTTTGGAGCAAAAATATTGTATACTATTCACATATGACTATTCCCCAATTCATAAGCACCATAGGATGTCAATTTCTTAAATTTCAGATGTCCATAAAGTTAGGGTATGCCCTACTTTGGTTTTTTAATTTTTTGGATTTTACAAATTTCCCACTTAAGATACAGATAAATTCTGGAGTAAGATTAGCATAAGAGAATCTGTGCCTTATAAGATTCATAGCCACATTCTTTTTATAGAATCACAGAATTTAGAGAGTTGGAAGGGGCCTTGACCAACCCATAACTTAGAGGAATTCAATGGGAAGTTTTGTTAGTCCATTTAAAATATGATTCTGTTGATAAAAAGTTGATATACACAGAGCTGGTCGGGTACTTACCTTTTCCCTACATAGGTCTAATGTTTTATTTAAAAATTTTATTAATATCTTTTGATTTCATGTCATATTTATTTCTGAAAATATCCCTTAATCTACCCAATGAACTCTTCTCTGTAACAAAGAATGAAAGGGAAAAAAGAGAAGAAAAAGAAATACACTAAAAAGCAATAAAACATTAACTGTGTTTGACAATATATTCAATACTCATGGTGGTGCCACATGACTAAGCACCCTATTGCTTGGGGTGACTGAGACTGAGTGATAGCTTGAGTTTGAGAGTTCTGAGCTGCAGTAGGACTGATGCCCATCAGGTGTCCCTGCTAAGTCTAGCACCTATGGTGAGCCTCCAGGAGTGAAGGGCCACTAGGCTGCCCAAAAAAAGAGCAAATTAGTCCAGGCTGGAAAACCAGAGCACGCTAAAGCTGCCATGTCAATTAGTGCTGGAATTAGGCTCATGAGTGAAGGCTACACTTCCAACCTGGGTGAGATAGAGAGACACAGTCAGAAAGAAAGAAAGGAAAGAGGGAAGAGAGAAAGAGAAAGAGAAATAAAGAGAAAGAAAGAGAAAGAAAAAGAAAGAAAAAGAAAGAAAGAAAGAGGAAGAGAAAGAAAGAAAGAGAAAGAAAGAGAAAGAGAAAGAAAGAGAGAAAGAAAGAGAAAGAGAAAGAAAGAGAGAAGGAAAGAAAGAGAAAGGAAGAAAGAGAGAAAGAAAGAGAAAGGAAGAAAGAGAGAAAGAAAGAGATAGAGAAAGAGAGAGAAAGAAAAAGAAAAAGAGAAAGAAAAAGAAAGAGTAAGAGAAAGAAAGAGAAAGAAAAAGAAAGAGTAAGAGAAAGAAAGGAAGTGAAAGGAAAAAAGGAAGAAAGAAAAGGAAAAAGGAAGAAAAAAGAAGGGAAAGGAAAAAAAGGAAGAAGGAAAGAAAAGAGACAGGGTCTGCAATATTCCCTATTGACAGGCCCCCACCTCTGCAAAAGAGGAAGGAGGGTACATTTTTCTCCCTTCTCCTAGACAGCCAAGGCTTTATGGTCCTTATAATTGCATACTAAAGAACAGATCTAGCTATTTCATAAAAGAAAGCACATCTGACTTTATAATCACTACTTATAACTGGGGAGTGTCTTATAATCATCTTTAATCTTAGAGTTAACACTTCCACTGCTGAAAAAAGAGGTATGAACAAGAGTTTACTCCAGATGTTGCTTTAGACACGGTGCCAAACCACAGTGAGCTGACCTCCAATTGTGCATTGGCACCAAAGGAGTTCATGGCCAACGCCTGATCTACTGATTAAAAAATAATAAAATAAAGTTGTTTGAGCTCACATCTGATTGCAACATGTTCCTAATTGACTTAAGGAACTTCATAGTCAACATGAGATGAAAAAAAAAATCAACAAGGAGTGAATCTCTGATGTTTGCACTGGCAAAAGTTAAGCCTATTTAGAAAAGGAACCACAGAGAACAGATGTAGGCACCTCTGGGAATGAGTGAGCTGAATTCATCCCTCTGTTTCTCCCTTCTGAAGAGTGGAACGGAGAAGAGGCTGGGAATCATTATAGCGAGAATGTATACAAAATCTGTGCATATGTGTGACTATAACTTTACCGATTGTCATTGAGAGGGAGTAAGATCTTGGGGAAAGCTGGGGTGGTGGGGAAATTGTGAGGGAGGACCCTGAGACCAGTTCTTCAACATTGGGTACGCTACCTCTAACCCTGAAAGAGTACAAAGCTTGAAGTCACAAGACGTGAGTCTGAATCATGGCTCTGACACTACCTATTTGATTTGCCAAATTGCTTAAGAACCTTGGGCCTTAGAGATACATAAAGGTCCTAAAATAAGGCACTTTGGGGCAACTCTAATGATCTGAAAAGATCATAGGATGACAGATTTATGCAGAAAGGAGCCTAGATTTCATCTAGTCCAACTCCTTAATTTTACAGATAAACTTAGATTACTCCTACTGCAGTTCAGAACTCTCAAGCTCAGTTAGGGGGTGCATTGGACTGGGCCTGGAGTCAGGAAGACTTCCCTTCCTAATTCCAAATCTAGCCTCAGACACTTCTTAGCTGTGTGACCCTGGGCAAGTCATTTTCCCTGTTTGCCTCAGTTTCCTCATCTGTAAAATGAGCTGGAGAAGGGCATGGCAAACCACTCCAGTATCTTTGCCAAGAAAACCACAAATGGGAAAAAGAAAAGTCAGGCACAACTGAAAGGACTGAACAACAACAAATGAACAAAGTGATTTAACCAAGATCACACAGGCAAGTGACAGAGGTAGGTGCTTTCCTTATAGGAGTTCAATCTATCTTTCACCAGCATCCACCCACTGTCGCTAATGGTTTTTCCTTCTGTGATCAAGGAGAACAATTAAATAACCATTCATTAAATGCCTACTATGTACTTAGAACAGAAGAAGCAGAGGCAGAAATGAAACAGTGCCTATCTGCAAGGACTTTACATTTTATAAGGTAACAAAGGAAGGACCAATATATATGCAGAGAAGTAAATATAAAATATATCTTATAATTTCAGGGTGAAGTAAGATCACTAAAAACTGGGGATCACAACAGACTTCCTTTAAGCAGTGGCTATTGACCCAGATCTTGCATGGGGATTCCAAGGAGTTAGGGGGAAAAGAGAGGGCATTCTAGGCATGGTTGACAGCTTGTGCAAAGACATGAAGCCAGGGGTGTCTAGGTGGTGCAGTTGAATAGAGCACTGGCCCTGGAGTCAGGAGGACCTGAATTCAAATATGACTTCAGACACTTAACACAAAAACTAGCCGTGTGACCTTGGGCAAGTCACTTAACCCCAATTGCCTTACCCTCTCCCCTCCAAAAAGCAAAAAAAAAAAAAAAGACAAGAAGCCAGAAATGAAATGCCCTGGCCCTTGAATAACAAGCAGGCCAATCTGACTTATAGTATAGATTGTGCGAGAAGTAATTTATGATTAGTATGGAGAAAAAAGATGGTAGCAAGACTATGCTTAATCCGTCTTTCCATTACAACCCTTTATATTCTATTATGTCTCCTTTGAGTCTTTTCTTTTTCTGCCCAAACATATTCAGATCCTTCAATTATTCCTTGGATCACATGGGTTCTAGGCCCTTGCCATTCTCGTTGTCCTCCTGTGGGTCATTGTAAGTAGTTTTGGTGGGGGAAAGAAAAAGACAGAAATCATTCTTTTCATAGGCTAAAATGAAAAATAGAAGAGAAAAGAAATCTTTGTTCCAAGAGTTTTTAACCCCAGGGTTCAAGAATTTGAAAAGAAAATGTGTGTTTCAATAAGATTAACTTCTTCATAATGCTGTCCATTTATGCATTTAGACATAGTATTCTGAGAAGGGGTCCTTGGTCTTTATTAGACTTCCAAAGTGGTCCAGGACACAAAAAATGCTTAAAATCTTCCTACTCAAGAAGAAATGCCCCCCATCAGTAAGTTACTTTTTAACTTTGGGCGAATCATTAACTAGTGGTGTCAACCTTGAATAGAAATGGGACTACTAAACCATACTTAGGGATGCCCATGGGCTGTGTATGGACTTAGAAAACTGTGTGTTAACATCTGTTCTAGTGTATTTTTATTTATTTTGGTAAATATTTCCCAATTACATTTTAATCCAGTAGGGGCTCACTAACGAATGTTTCAGGGCACAATGGAACCGCATGTTTATTTGATGCCTCTGGTTTAAACCACTCTGCCTAAAATTTCATCCATGTGAGAAAAGACCTTCTTTCTGCGAATTTGTCTCGATCTTCTTAAAGTTCTTGAAGAATGCCCAGTGTCCAGGATTCCTTCTCCTCCCCTTTCCCAAAGAGCCATCCCATATATCAAATGTTTTTATTTTCCAGAAAAAATAAAGAAAAAGTATACATGGGTCGGCCATGTGGCTCAGTGAGTAAGAGCACCGGCTCCAGTGTTGGGATGACCTGGATCAAATCTGGGCTCAGATACTCAGAACCACACCCAGAAATAACTGGCCGTGTAACCTTGAGCAAGTTACTTAACCCTGATTGCTTTAAAAATTAAAAAAATTTTTAAAAAAAGTATACACTTTCCAGACTATGACATACAATTGAAAGGACAACTCATAGAGTGGGTCCATTAGGACATATATCCATTAGGACAAATACTGCAAATGACAAAGAGCTGATCTCAGAATTGGACAAAAAGAGTAGAATATGCTGCATTGCTTTTGGAAAAACACACAGTTCTTTTAATGTGGTGGTTTCCTTATATGAAGCTTCTCCCTGAAACAAATATCTATATTAAATGCCAATATTCTCATTGATTAGGGAATGGCTAATGTGGCACATAAATATAATAGAATAATACTGTGCTGTATGAAATAATGAAGAGGAAGAACACAGAAAAATATGGGAAGATTTACATGAACAGATTAAGATCGAAGTAAACAGAGTCAAGAAAACAACAGACACAATGATCACAACAATGAAAACTGGAAAAATCGGCAAGCACGAAATAATCCAAAGTAAATATTTTTGAATTACAAAGAACAGGAATGAGAAGATACCTTCCTGTACTCCTTTGCAGAGGTGGGAGGTCCACAGGTTTGGAAGACTGCAAATATTTTTATATTTTTTTCCTATGTATTGATCAGTTTTGCTGATTTGTTTCTTTTCTTCCTCTTTTTTTCCTGCAAATTAAATTTTTCTTTGTCATGTGGGAATGGCTCTCTGGAAGAGAGGAGGAGAAGTAATCCTGGGAGCAATCAGGCAACATAAAAATAAAAATCTCAATAAAATTTATTTTTAAAAGGAAAAACATAAATATTCTTTCAGTGATATAGGCTTTTGAGTCATGGAACACCATGGTCTCTAAGAGATTCAAATTATAGGTCAGCATGAGTAGGCTACAGCACTCTGTTAGCTGTGAAGAACTGCACAGGAGATGGGGTCTGAAGCATGTCACTGGGGAGAAAAAATACGAAAATGCAACTGCTTGAGGGTGGGCACTGCTTCCTTTTGGTCTTTGCTTCCCTAGTGATTAGCGTAGTGCCTGGAAGTAAGTATTTAATATATGTTGACTGATTGACTGGGAAAAGAGGTGGGTCAGTCATCATCATCATTACCATCACCATCATCATCACGATCATGATCATCACATTCATACACAGCATTTCTATAGCACTTTAAGGTTTGCTAAGAGCTTACAAATATTATCTCATTTGCTTCTCACCACAAACCTGGGAGGTAGGTATTATTGTATCCCTATTTTCCAGATGAGGAAACTGAGGCAGACAGAGGTTAAGTGACTTGCTCAGGACACAGTTATTAAATGTCTGATGCTAGATTTAAACTCATATCTTCTTGATTTCAGGCAGAACACTCTAAGTACATTATCACTTAGTCCTATGTGTGTTGAGAGGGAGGAATATTTGGTAGCCAGTATGCAGAGGGCCTCTGTGCTGTCTTGTAGCTCATGAAATGGCCAAAGACCTAGAGGAAGACAACTTTGTGGGGTTCACTTCTTATATAGTTTTGACATAAACACTTCAGCAAAAGTCATGTGGTAGTAGTAGTAGCAGCAGCAGCAGCAATAGTAGTAGGTCCTTTGTTCTTGAAGAGGACCAATGACATCACAAGGGGGAAGTCAATGCCGGAGGAATAGATAAGGATGGACTGAAGGAAACATACACGGTTCAGATCCCATGTCACAGATCATCCATCCTTCAAAGTATCATTTTGGGGTCACAGCAAGTAGGATGGTTCAGGAAAATAATCACAACAGTGATAGCTGAGATTTATATAGCATTGTAAGTCTAGAAAAGCACTTTATATTCATTATCTCCCTTAACCCTCACAACAACCTTGTGAGGTAGATTATTAACACTGCCATGTTAGACAAAGGGATGGCCTGGCACATAGAGTAGTTCATTTGGATTCAAGGAGACCTGAGTTCGAATATGGCCTCAGACACTTACTAACAGTGTGACCTTGTGCAGGTCTGTCTGCCTCAGTTTCCTCATCTGTAAATAGGGATTGTAATGTACTTCCCTCTCAGAGTTGTGAAGGACACATGAGATAATACGGGCAGAGCATTCTGTCAGCCTTAAAGAACTATACAAATACTGTTGCAGTCATTATGGTTATTATTATATCATAGCTCAGAGAGATGAAGTTATTTGCCCAATGCCATCTAGGTGGTAAAAGCCAGAGGCAGAGCTCTCCAACCTAGGTCTCTGCGGACTTGATGTGTTGGTCACTCTGCTGCCCAGAAGAAAGGATTTCATAAAAATTAAAAAAAACAAACAAAGCAAAATAAAAAAAAAACTCAACTCTAACTTCAAGTCAGCTGCCCACCTCTTAAAATGTTTAAGTTTAGAAGATTTCATTTCAGGACATATTGAAGCATTTGTCCTCGCTCCAGCTCGGGATTCACATATTTTCCCTGTGTTGTGCGTGTGGTCATTTGGCTTCTCTCTCAGCTTTCTATGAACATTCCTCTGGAACACTGTCTGTCCTTGTTTGTTAATAGCTTAGCATAGAAAGCTCTTAAAATCCACCTATTTAAAACTTTGTGGTGCTGTGGGCTATTATTCAGTGTTAGGGATGGGCAAATAGGAGGCATTTTGGGTCAGTCAACCCCCTTTCAATCTTTTCCAAACCTTTTAGGTTTGGCAAAACCTGACACATGTTTTGCCAAACTCCTTTCCCTGTAATTTGTAAACCCCTGTGTATTTTCAGGGAAATATAATCCACATGTTCCTGATTGATTTACACTTAACTCTTCTAAATGTTGTTTTGCTAGCTTGATTTGAAGTCCAAAGAGTCTTCAGAACTTGTTTATGTCTGCCTAGGCTTTTTTTTCTTCAAGTTAGGAAACTCTGCTTTGCTAAAAGAAAACTAGCTTGAACTCTCTCAGGTGAGAAATGGAACTAAAATTCAGCTCTCAGGAAGCTGCACACTGGATTCCATACCTCCCCAGCCAGGGATGGGGCTGAAAGCATCCCTGTGGGGGCAGAGTCTATGGGAGGTTAGATCAGGAGACAGGGATCTAGCATTCAGTAATTCTCAAGTCTGGATGAGAGTTCTGTGGCAGTCTTCAGCAGTAGTCTCTCTTTTCCTGACCATTAGATTATAAGCTTCTTGATGGAAGGGACCATATTTTTGCCCTTCCTTGTATCTGTAGGATTTTGCACAGTGCTTACCACAAAGTAAGAAGTTTCTAAGTGTTTGTCTGTGGACTGAAAATGTTGACATTTTGCTCATCTGCCAAATACCCCACGTATTCATTTCCTTCAATGAGATCTAAATGACTTATGCTTGATTGGAAAGAGTCAGATGCCAGGGTAGGCCAAAGTTACCCAGTTTTTCTGCTTTGCCTGGAGTATGGATGTTATTAACTCATTAATTCATTCAATAAGCATTTCCTAGGCATCTACTATATGCTAAGCACTGGGACATAAAGAAAGGTAAAGGGCCATCCACATTCTTAAGAAGTTAATAGCCTAATGGAGGGGACTATATGCCAACAACCATTTGCCTCAAGATATTTACAGGCTAAACTGGGAATAGTCGAAGAGGGTGGTCACTAGCACTAAGGAGGACTTCGACAGGCTTCTTGTAAGAGGTGGGATATAATCAGGGAAGCCAGAGATGGAGATGAAGAGGAAGAGAATTCCAGGCCTAGAAGATTGCCTGTGAAAATGCCCCGAGTAGAGAGATTGTATTTCTTTTTTTTTTCTTTTTGGAGGGCAGTTAGGGTTAAGCGACTTGCCCAAGGTCACACGGCTAGTTTTTGTGATAAGTGTCTGAGGCCGGATTTGAACTCAGGTCCCCCTGACTCCACCGCCCGCCCAAGATTGAATTTCTTACAGGAGGAACAGCAAAGAGGCCAGTTTGACTGAGTCACAGAGTGGTGGAGCAGAGTAAAGAGCAGACTGGAAAAGTCAGGAAGAAGTCAGGTTGTGAAGGGCTTCAGCCACTGTTCAGCAGTGGGAGTGACAGGGTCAGACCAGCACTTTAGAAACCTCAGTTTGACAGCTGAGCAGAAGATGGACCTGCCTGGGGAGAGGCTCGATAGGGAGACTCAGGCCAGGCCCTTGCAATAATCCAGATTTCAGGTGATGAGGACCCATACCAGGGTGGTGGCAGTATCAGAGGAGAGGATGGGGGGTATATGAGAGAGAGCATCAACTCTGGTCATGGAGAAGGAGGAAGAAGGAGGCATCTATTAAGAAGCTGCTGTGTGCTAAGGGTTTTACAAATATCTCATCTGAGACTTGCAATGACGCTAGGAAGTAGGAGCTATTATTATCTCCATTTTGGAGTGGAGGGATCAGAGGTTAAGAGACTCGCCAAGGGACATGTGGCAAGTTAAGCCCCATTTGACCTTGGGTCTTCCTGATTCCAGGTCACTTCTGCCACCTAGCTTCCTGGAGAATGAGGAGGATGACCCCTTGGTTGTGAGCTTGGGAGATGAGGAGGATGGTGGCATTCTCTACATTAATAGGAAGGTCAGGAAAGGGGGAAGGTTTGGAGGGAAAGATAATGAGTTTAGTTTTTGACATGATGAGTTTAAGGTGCCTGTGGGATCCACTTTGTGATGTCCAATAGGCAGTACGATGATAAAAACAAAATAGACCCTACCTCAAAGATCTTGCATTCTACTGGGGAAACAACACATACACCCACAGGTAAATATATCATCCCTTCAACATAACTTCAGTAGAGGGAGAGCCCTCAGAGATACCTAATCTGAGCCTGGAAGAAAGCTGAAGTGTTCAAGAGTGGTCCTGAGGAAGGAGATGATTGTTGGCCTGAGGGACAACTTCTGAGGAGGTGTGGGGGTACCAGGCAAGGCGTTATGTTCAGGGAAAAGCAAATGATTCCATTTGACTGGGAAGTAAATTGACTAGAGGAGGGCAATGGGAGGGTAAATCATGGGAAATGAGTTGAGGAAAAAAATAGACTGCATCTTCATATTGTAAAGGTCTTTAAAGGACCAAAATAGAAGTTTGTCTTTTATTCCAGTGGCAATAAGCTGCTTTTTGAGCAAGAGAGTGGAATGGTTGGACCTGGGCTTTCAGGCTTATCTAATTCATGGAACAAGAAGAGGAAGGGGCCAGGAAGCAGAAAGACCAGGAAATTACAGTATCATAGAAACCAAGAGAAAAGAGGATGGCAAGAATGAAGCAAGGTAAAAAAATCAGTTAACCAGATTAGTAAGGACCCATCTACATTGTATGAAGAGGTTAATCAGTCAAATCCATTAATCAAACTTATAGGCAATAACTTAAATAGTTCCTTTGTGGTTTTCCTATTGATATATGAAATTTCTTCTCCTCCTCCTCCTCTTTCTCCTCCTCCTCCTTCTCCTCTTCCTCCTCCTCCTCCTCCTTCTTCTCCTTCCTTTCTTATCTACTTTTTTTCTTCTCACATATTGAGTGACTCAGGTTCACAATCTTCTCAGCTTGTTTGCCACTCTTGGTTACCATGATTATATTCTTCCTTTAAGAGAGAAGCTCCATCATTTTACCTCTCTGTCATTCTTAATGGAGAGAACTTTGCTCGACTCTAACTATATGCCTTCATTCCTCACTTTCTCTCATCTGGAATTTGGGTTTATTTTCCTTCTTGCCTAACTACTTTGAATATACCAAGTCAATAAACAGATTCTCTGTGGTTACATATGGCAAACAGCTGAAATTTACAGCTGAGGGTAAAATTTCCTCATTTGGAAAAAGAAATCATTTCATGGATTTAGAAAGTGGTTATTCTGATCTCTTGGGTAAATAAAAAGTTTTATAACCTTCTACAAATACTGATGCCTTGATTAAATTTTTATTGTGAATTATTAATTAAACTGAGGAAATGCAGAGGACTGAATGAACCCCAGATGAAATAGGCTCCAGATTGAGATACAAACCAAAGGTGAGGACGACAGAAGGGGAGGCATAATGATAACAATACACAGAAAACAATCAGAGCATTTTTCTCTGTTGGATGCCCCAGGCTGATCATGAAAACAAACCCAAATGTCTGGGCCAAGCTTAATACAAATGAAGCAGTGGGCCAATGAGACGATGCACATCTCCGCCCCTCCTTTTGGGGATCTTTCTGTCTGGTTCCCGTGGGAAGCTGGCCTTTCAGAGGAACAAGCCTTGGTCTTCAGGCTGTAGGAGATGCTTGCCTTCTCTATGTTTAGGGACTCGGAGAGGGGAAATGAAAGGCAGAATCAGTAGGAATGTGTTGACCTGCCCTACAGGGAAAATGTGTCTGGGGGCTTTTAGAAAAACCTGTATTTATCCAGGAGAAAAGAGAGATCAAGGTAGAGGTTCTTAAATTGTTTTCTCTCATGTACCCCTTTGACAGTCAGGTAAAGAAGCCTATGGATCCCTTCTAAGATTGATGTTTTTAAATAAAAATTACAAAGGAATTTTTAAAAAATGAAAAACATTAAAAACAGTTATCAAAATATTATTTTAAAGATCAAGCCCACGTAGCTCAGGTTAGGAACTACTGGTCTAAGGGGAGGAGGGAGAGTGACAATGCTGTTGATGCCCCTGAAAAAACTGGTGGCATAGCGAAGAATTGCTTTTTCACTAAATTCTTGTATTTAATGATTGTTTCTTGTATTTAATGATTGTTTTGCTTGATGTTTTCCCCAATAGAATATAAGATCCTTGAGGACAGGATTTTTTTTTCCAATTAAAAGTTAATTTAATTTAGACAGGGACTATTTTTTTTTACAGAATTGCAGAATGCTACATTTGGAAGAAACTGAAGGGATCATTAAGTCTAACCCAAACTCTACACAAAAAAGTGTGTGTGTGTGTGTGTGTGTGTGTGTGTGTGTGTGTGTGTGATGGATCCTTCCCTCCTAGTGAAACTGTGGACTCCTCAGAATAGTGTTTTTAAATGAATGAGGTAAAATACATAGGATTAAAAAGGAAATCAATCATATCTAAATAAAGATGTAATTTTTTTTCCTATCCAAGTTCTTGGCCCCCTGAAATCTATCCACAGACCCCTTGGGGGAGTCTGTGGACCTTAGGTTCAGAACCCTTGCTCTGAAACATTCTAACTCAAATATTTTAATTAGGCTAAATTCTTTAATCTTTCAAATCAAGCTGACAGTTTTTCTGTCTCTCTGAATTTGCAATTCAACAGTAAAATGTACTACAAGACAATTACAGTTATCAAAGGCTTAGGCCCAAGAGGTGGTCATCCAGCTTCTGCCAAAAGGCCTCCAATGAAGGGAGGCCAGCTACCTCCCCAAGCATTCCATTCTGCTTTGGGGCAGCTCTCATTAGAAAGAAGGTTTTTCTTGAAATCAAACCTAATTTGCCTCTTTGTAACCTCCACCCATCGCTCCTGGTTAGATCCTCTGAGGCCAAAGAACATACCTTTAAGAATTTTATTAATATCATTGGCTTTGACATTACCTTTATTTCAGAATATATCCTTTCCCCTCCTTTATTATCTCTGTACCCTCAGCCCCAAGCATAGCCAGAGAAGGCATTTAACAAGTGTCTGTTGAGTGAAGGAATTCAACATTCAACAAACATTGAAATATTTTTATTTTCTTCTTAAAATTAAATTTTATTTTTCAATGAATGAAAATGTATTTTCTCTCTATCCTACCTTCCCCCATAAAAAAGAAAAACAAAATCCTTATAAGAAATATATATATATATATATAAATATATTATACATATATGTACATGCATACACATATGTATGCATATAAACTAAACAAACTCTCATACTGGTCACTTCCAAAAAATATATGTCTTCTCCTGTAGCCTGAGTCCATCACCTGTGTGTCAGGATGTGTGGAGCATGGTTCATCACTAGCCCTCTGTCATTGGGTTAATCAGATACTCGAATATTTAAGCACTCATTTAATGCAATTCAGTAAGAGTTTATTAAAAAGCTATTGTGTGCTTAGTGTTATGCTAGACACTGGGGATGGAAAGAGAACAATGAAAAACCATTCCTGCCTTCAAGGAATTGATATTCTACGAAAACAAGTATAATGTGCACACAAACAAGTAAATGGAATCTGATTAGAGGAGCTCAAGAACACAGATTTACTTACAAATGCCACATTCTGTGCAGATCTCCCAGTGCTGAAGGGGGCACAGTGTCTACTTTCCCATAACTGCCCAAGTCTAGGGCCATCTTGGATCTGAGAGCTGGCTTCCCCCCCCTATCTAGGCTCTCCAGCTCCCTCCTTCTCAGGATAGAGAGTTTCTTAGGAAACACTGGTGTCGAACAGCACTGTGATAACCGGTCTCATCCTCAATCTGAAGCCCAGAAATACCAAAATATCCAGCATTCCCCGATGTGGGTTTGCATCCATAACAGTGACCACTGATTCCCAGATTTGTCTGAATCTGAATTCGTCATATTAAGAAGATTGTATTAAGATGTGATCACATTAAGTGCCTACTGTTTCAGGCCCACCTGTTCTTCCTTGCACATGACAATCCATTTCCTGACTTCAGGACTTTTCAGAAATAGTTCAGTGGCACAGTAGATAGCGCTCTGGACCTGGAGTCAGGAAGACCTGAGTTCAAATCCTACATCACACACTCACCAACTGTGGGATCTTAGGAAAGTCTGTTTTGCCTCAGTTTCCTCAACATGGGGATAATAAGAACACTTACCTCCCAGGATTATTGCGACGATTAAATGAGATAATATCTGTAAAGTGCTTAGTAAAACACCTGGCATGTAGTAGGTGCTTCGCTGATGTTTGTTCCCTTCCCTTTTTACTAGTTGCTTCTGTGCACCGATGCTGTCTTACCTTCTCCTTATAGTTTCACTGAACTCCTCCAAGACCCGACTCAAACACCACCTTTCCCAGTCCTGCTGCCCGTTAGTGTTTTCTCTTTGAGATCACCTTCATCTACCTTGTCTATAAGGTGTGTATGCATAGCTATTCACATGTTTTCTCCCTCCTTAGAAGGTGAATTCTGCAGAGCAGACACAGTAGTTTTTGTCTTTGAGTTCTCAGAGTTTAGCATTGTACCTTGGTAAGGGAATTGTGGGTGAGGTGACACTAACTATGAGTACTCCAAGGATCAAAAGTCAGGCAGCTTCTACTCACAAGCACAAAATCGTTGGCGGTTCCAGTCCCACAGGAGCACAATGAAGGGGGCGTGGGCAGGCAGTGGGGAATACACCGCAGCCGAGAGTTCCGTTCTCCTGCTTCTTGTCTTTCCATCTGATTGTTGTTGCTTGGCAGATTCACAGGGATTGAGGGAAGGAGATATCAGAGGCAATCAGTCACTGAGTGATTTGTGCTGGTCCCCCCACCCCAACCACTCTTATCAACCGCAAGGACACTGTGATTAGTCAAGTTTACTAACTCTATATTCATGGAAAGTTGCTTACACTGAAGTTTGTTAATAGCCTTTCATTCCTAACCCTAGATGGGGCTGACCAGAGGAGATATTGGGTACATTAAAAACTTCCTAATATATAAGTGAGTCAATCAATGGTCAACCATCGAGTCACCGCTGTCAGCTAGGGCCCAGCAATAGGCCAGTCCTCAGAGTCTGGCCCATAGCACTCAATAATCAATGTTTGCTGACAGATCGACTGAGGAGTCCAATTCTGGGACCTTGGGGAGGTAGCTTTACACATGTTAACTGACACATAGTGCCTGCCCCTATGGATTTTACTGTCTTAGCTGGAGATGCTACACTTATACAAAAAGCTAGAATGAAGAAATAGAGCATGATAAGTACATGTCAAATGTGTAAAGTGTCCTGTGAGGGCTGAAGAAGCAAAATTCCTACCCAGGGAGGGATGCTGCTATGGCTTGGCAGATCCCTTGTTATCTAGATTTTCCAAACCATATCTGGAATAGTAGTGGAATTTTTAAAAAAGATATATTTCACCTAAGTAGGATTCAAACTTTGCGCCCTAGAGTACCAATCCCTTCTGTATTCTGCTGTGGACAGTCATTCCTAGATATTAGATGGGGATCAAAATAAAACCATTTGCTCTGGTCTCACTTGACATGGACCCATCAAAAGTAAAAGGGATGAGTGATTCTGTGTCAGTGGGAAGAAACCATGGCTCGTGGTGATCAGAAACCAACACCATCCTTTCTCTTCCCAGTTCACATAGGATGTAGGTAGGCTTTGTCCCCAACAAGGAGCGGTTTCCAGAGGCAGACCCTTCTCTTCAGAAGGGCAGAAGAAAAAGGGAGTTTTGGTATTAGAAGTTGCTGTTGCTTTGTTCGTAGCAGCTAGATGATGCAGTGGACAGAATGCCAGGCCTGGAATCAAGGAAACTCATTTTTCTGAGTTCAAATTCAGCCTGAGACACTTCTTAGCTATGTAACTCTGGGTAAGTCACTTAACCCTGTTTGACTCAGTTTCCTCATCTGTAAAATGAGCTGGAGAAGAAAATGGCCAACTACTCCAGTGCCAAGAAAACCCCAAATGGGATCATGAAGAGTTGGACGTGACTGAACAACAAGAAAATTGTTTTCTTTATGTTTATTGGCTTCCTATAGCTCTTGGTGGCTACTCACTTCCTCACATGTACCTTTATTGTATGGCAAAGCTTGTGTATTTGTTTGGTCTTTATTTCTATTAAATTTGGAGCTCAAGGAAAGTGGCAAATTGACAGCTCTGTTTGCTAGCATGACATCACACAAATAAGTCTGAAGATATCGCTTAATAAGAACCCTGTAAAGATAAGAGGAATGGTTGAAAGAATTGGGAGATGCTGTTTCCTCATTAATATCTGCCAGGAATCATTTGTTTAGAGGGAAGATGAAGTACTCAGGAACACTCAGAGAGAAAATTGGGTGAGGAATCAGGATGATTGATTTCTCTTTGGGTATTGACACGGGTTTATTTTATAGCCTTCATTGATTTATTAATTCATTCATAAAACAAGCATTTATTAAACTCCTCTGTTCCAGGCACTGTGCTACGAAACAGTTCCTTACCTCATGGAGCTTAGCTTACATTCTCTTGTGGAAAATCAACATGTACTCTGATAAGTCAACACGAAATCTATACAAAGTAAATAAATAAAAAGTAAATGGGTAGGGGCTGGACGAGGGTTTGGAAAGCAGCAGTAGCAAATAAGGGGACTCAGAATAGGCCTCTTTTACGAAGCAGAGCTTTCTAAAAGCACAGACAGGGATAAGTATGAAATACATTCCAGATACGGAGACCAGCCTCTGCAACGTCACAGATGTGAGGGATGAGATGGTACGGTGGGTATGAGAGAAAGCCAGCAGGCTAGCTGGCAGAGACTCTGAAGATAGATCAAGAGACTATAATGAGCCTGAAAAATAGATTAGAGTCTGAGAATGTCTATGCAGACAGAGCGAAACTGAGTGTGGAGACAGGAATCTGGGTGAGAGGTGCAGTGGACAAAGAAGGAGGGAGGAAACGGCCAGTCAGTCAGATAGATGCCTTGATTTGAATCATCTGGCTTACCTTTACATTTATCTCTGCATTGGTCATGCCCACCAGGCTACTGACTCAATTTCTCAACTTGTTGAACAAACATGTTTTAAGAATATGCTATATGCTAGA
The DNA here is from genome assembly GCF_028583685.1 of Petaurus breviceps papuanus. NCBI lineage: Eukaryota > Metazoa > Chordata > Mammalia > Diprotodontia > Petauridae > Petaurus > Petaurus breviceps. The sequence continues at coordinate 2,707,931 of NW_027185876.1, read as the reverse complement.
CACACTGAAACAAGGAAAAAGAGAAATATTTGAATTGCCCAAGATCAAGGCTAGTGTCTGAGGTAGGATTTGAACTCAGGATTTAACTGCTACATGGTCTCAATGTTTCTCCCCCTCATGTGGCAAACTCTGTAGGTTGAAGGTGCTGGATGAGTATAGTTGGGACCATGAGGAGGCTTAGAGAAAGGAAGCAAAGCTGAGGAAGGGGGTTTTGGTGAAGGAGACAGCACCTTATTTTTGCTTCTATTCTGCAAAGATCTATGAGGCAGTGTGTAGAGTGATGGATTAGGAATCAGGAAGATAAAGATTTGAATCCAGGCTCAAGACAACTTACTAGCTGTGTGACCTTGAGAATGTCTCTTAACTTATCTGGGCCTCAGTTTCCTCATTTGAAAAATTGGGGAGGGGGTTGACCTAGGTAACCTCCAAGTTTTCTTCCGTAGCTCTCTGATCTTAAGCTCCTGGGAGTTCCTCTGTTTATAGAGCCTTCCAGGCTCTTTCCCTAAACTCTCCTGTTGAGTGACTGTGACTTGTGGACCAGTTAACATGGCCAGGGTGGGTAGGACCAATTTCTGACCGAGCCCCATAAAAATGAAACTGGGCCCCACCAGTTCTCAAGCTCTTACACTGTGATTATTCTACCCACTACCTTTTTTTGGAGATGGCAGTTATTGGGTGACATTGCCCAGGGGGAGTGAGATAAACCACAACTCGGGTGAAAGCCGTTACCACTAAGCTATTGCCAATGTGTCTGGGTGTCTAATCTAGCCCTGCCCAGATCGAAACTTACAGCCAGATAAACTACTGGATGCCCAATTTTAGTTTATCAAGTTCTAAATAACTATCAGGGGCAATTATCCCACTACGAGGCTGGTGGACTGGACAGATAACAAAAGGCTTGCAACTCTGAAGCTGTTTGTTGCTACCCCTGAAAAATGCATCCTTTTTTCCCTTGACTTAAGCTTTAAGGAGATCTAATGGTCCGGCATGAAAATAACCTCTGTGTGTGTGTGTGTGTGTGTGTGTGTGTGTGTGTGTGTCCTTTTGCTGGCATCAGAAAATGAAATCCCTTGGGATATGGACAAATTATCCCAAGAGGTCCCTTTAACATTCCAGGGATGTTCATTAGCACTACAGCCAGAAAATAAGGACACTGCTGAATATTAGAATTAAGAAGCTACAACTTTAAAACAAGATGAAATCTTTGAGGTCCTGGTCCTACATACTCATTTAACATATGAGGAAAAAGAAAACCAGAGACAGGCACACTATTAATTGATGATCAACCTAGGAATAGAATTCAGCTTTCTTGTCTCCCAGGCCAGTGTAGTTCTATAATCACTATTGCCTCTTGCCTGGATTAAACTCTTAATTGGCCTCCCTGCCTCTGGTCTCTCCCCTCATGAATTTCTTCTCCATACATAGTTTGAAATTTAAATTTCTAATGCACAGGTTTGAATATGTCACCCCCCCTGACTACTTAAGCTATTGAAAGCAGTGGGTCCTCTATTTCTCTTTGGATAAGATACACACTCTTCTGTCATTTAAAACCCTTTCCAATCTGGCTCCAACTTCTATTTTCTGGTATGATTTCATATCACTCTCCTTATGTGTCAACTAAACTGGCCTACTTGTAGGCCGTGCCATTTCCATCTCCTACCTCCACATCTTTGCATAGTCTTGTCGTGCATGACTGGAACGCATTTTCCTCTTGGAATTCTCAGCCATCTTTCAGGCTCAGCTCAACTGCCCTCTCTACAAAAAAACATTTCTGAATCCTCCCATTTTTAGATATTATCAATACCTTCCTGAAATTATTCTGTATTTACTAATCTATGTGTGTGTTCTCTCCTTCTTCCCCTCCCCTGACCCCTCATGAAAGCTCCTTAAGGTCAGAGATTTTTTTCCCCTTCTTGTCTCTGTACCCCAATGCCTAGCACAGGCCTGCCATATGGTAAGTCAGTTAGTCAGTCATTAAGCATTTATTATTGACTGACTGATTGCTAAGTGTATAATGAATGCTTGTTAACGGGAATCCTCTGGAGATTTATAAGAAATGAATAGTAGTCATACGTGCCTGAGTTTCTAGCAAAGAGATAGACTAGTGCAGTTTTCAAAGTGTGATCCAACTGTGAGGGTCCTCCAGAAGACCTGAGGCCTGGCGACTTGAGGGATTTTTGTTCATAAATTAACATAATTTGCACATTACTGGGTGAATTAATAATTCACTTGAACTATTCAGGAAAAGAGGGGCAGTGGGGGATAGTGGATAGAAAGCCAGCCCGGAGGTCAGGAGAAGCTGCCCCGCCTCTGACATATGGTGCCTGTGTGATCGTGGACAAACTGACCTCTCAGTGCCTTAGATGTCCCGCCAAGAGTGAGGAGGTGATGCATGAGCATTGGTGAGGGGAGTTTCTCTGCACTGATCCCCACAGGACAGGCGGACAATGGGAAGGTCTAGCGTTCTCATTTTAAAAGAGACTGAGGTACGTGGAGGCTATGATTTGTCCAAGGTCATACTGGCAGTGTCAGAGTTGGGATTTGAGGCCAGGTCCTCTGAGGCAACATGGTGTAGAGGTGAAAGCTTGGGTTGGGATTCAGATTCAGAAGACCCGACATTAAATCTTGCCTCTGCCTCTTGCTCCCTGCGTGGCCCTGCGTAAGTCTTGAACTTCTCTGAACATCATTTCCCTCATCTATAAAAGGAAAGGGTTGCCCCCGCTGGCCTCTGAGACCCCTTCCAGCTCTAAATGTACAGCCACAAGTCTGAACCAAAAATAAAATAAAATGCAGCCAAACCAAACTGCTTCATTGGTATCTAATACAAAGTAGGCTCGTCCTTTCTATGAATTCTAGTGGATTCTCTTAGGGCGGGGGGGTCTCAGAGGCCAGCGGGGGCAACCCTTTCCTTTTATAGATGAG
>NW_027185876.1:2680179-2704909 GCF_028583685.1 Petaurus breviceps papuanus | reverse complement strand
AGCATCTGGTTCCTTACAATGACTGAGGAAATGAAGGCAGACAGAGGATGAAGGTCCTGCCCAGGGTCACTCACACAGCTGGTTAAGCATCGGAAGTCATATTTAATGGCATTTCTTCCTGAGCCCCAGGTCCAATATTCTATGGATTGCATCACCCATCTGCTGTGACCCTGGAGGAGGCAGGATGTACTCAGCATCATTGCCCCTGCCCATGGGGTCCGTATCCCGACAGAACCACTGGCTCACCAGGTCTTTTACAGGCCCTTTCTAGCTGTGATTCTGAAACCACTCTGGAAATAAATAATGTGGTCTTTCTTAGCAACCTCTGAATGTGGTCGTGTTGGCACTTCCAACACTAGGTGGTGCAAGAGGCCCAGGTACCTCAAGGAACCAACCTTATTTAGGAGATTGGAGGCTTTGAGGAGGCCCCGGATGCCAGCCAGCCCGGCTGCCTCGTGGGCTGGGCCGGGAGCCTCTGCTGCCAACGTGCGGCTTTCTTGGGAGGGTCACTTGAGATGTTCGCTGGTGACCCCCCTCCAACCATAAGATACTCAGATCTGCTGTGATGGTGAGGCTCAGGCCATTTCTCTAACTTGGGGTGGCTTGGAAGGGAAAATCCCAGGACTCAGCCTTTGTAATGCAAACCAATGAGAGCCAGGGTTTGCACCTCCCTGGGGTATTAAAAGTTCACCTGCTTCTGGTGACACAATTTAGAGTTTCTCTCTCTCCTCTCCCCTCTCTCTCTCCTCTCTCTTTCCTCTCTCTCTCCCTCCCTCCTCTGTCTCTCTCTGTCTCTGTCTCTGTCTCTCTCTCATTTTCTCCTCTTTTTCTCTTTCTCTTACTCTCCCATTTCTTTCTGCTTTTATCCCTATCTCTCTTCCTTTCTTTCTGTCTCCATCTCTCTGATTTTCCTCTCTTTGACTCATTCTGCCTTTATCTCTGTTGGTCTTTGTCTCTGTATGTGTGTGTGTGTGTGTGTGTGTGTGTGTGTGTCTACCTTCTCTGTCTCTCTGTCTTTCTCTGTCTCATTCTGCCTTTATCTCTGTCTCTTTTTCTCCTTCCTTTCTTGCAGGACCATGTCAGTTTCATTATTTGTATTTTTAAAATTTCACTTAAATGTGAAGGAATCAGGCCCACATATGTCATGAGGCTCGAGCTGGGGCCTTTAAAAGTTGACCTTTGTTACCAAAGATGATGTCCCTTTCCAAGGGCTTCCAATCGATTAGGAGGGAGCCGGTAGGCCTGCATCTTCCTTCAGTTGATGCCTAACCAATCTGGGTGGAGGATATTTAACCAGGTAAGTAACTGCCACGAGTTTGTTTCTCCCCTGGCTGCTGCCAGCCCTTCCTGGCCCTCTGGTCAGTCCTAGTCCCAGGTGAAAGAGTGAGGATGCCCCGTCCATCCCCTGTCTGCTGTGCTGAAACACCATGGAAGGCAGGAGCCATGCCAAAGCTGCATTTCACCGCAGTTCATTCAGTCAATGGGAATATTGTGGTATGCGTTAGCCATGTGAGGCTTTTGATGGCAGTTCCTGTTCAGCTCTGCTTTTCTGGCTGTTGTAATTTCCCTTTCTCAGATCCCTGCTGGGCTTCCCAATTGCATCTTGCATCATAATAAATCTCTCCCACTGTGGGCTTCAAAGACTCCCTCTTCTCACCTAACTTTCTTCTTCACCTTCTATGCCTTGGACTGCCAGGTACATGGAGAAAGTACCAGGAAAAGCCCCTGCTTGGCCCTTGCTCAGCTCCCGGTTCCTGTTTCCACACCCTTTCTGTTGCTGCACCTTGCCTGAGATTAAACAATGTCAAAAAGGTGAAGGTCATAGGCCCTGAGTTCAAGTCTTATCTCTGGTATTTATTGTTTGTGTGACCGTCTCTCTGGGCCTCTGTTTACTCATCTGTAAAATGGACTAGGTGTCCTCTGAAGGTCCTTACCAGTCTAGATCGATCCCTATGGTCTCCTTGCCCCTCCCTGCTGAAACTCTACCTTCCTTTCCTTAGAATTTGTAATTTAGGTACTCATCGACCATCTGTTATATCCCTTACCCTCTCTTTGTCTCAGTGATGGGTCACATAGATGTACTCTGTACAGCCTCCCCCAAATCAACTGCATTTCACTCTAGGCCACAACCACAGCAACCAAACATTTGGCTCCAGTGAGAGGTGGGATGGAGAAGAGCTGGACCTTATTCCTGAAGACTCTCCCTTTTCTTGGTCATCTCTCCACCTTCACTCCCACAGGTAATCTTCCTGAAGGCCAGGACAGCTCATTTTACCCCAGTAACTCTATATTTGCTTTAATCTCAGCTCTGGAGCTCAACCAACCCCTTCATCTTCCAGATGCAGAACCCAAGATGTAGGGAGGATATGGCTTGTGCTCCCACAGAGGTAGCGTGAGGTTGGAACCCAGGTCTTTGGACTGGGGAGACATTGCTCTTTCTCCTATTTCATGCTGCCTTCCCTCCAGCAAAGCAGCTCTCACCCATGCTCTTCCACAAATTCACGGCAAGAGATCTGCCCAGTTTCCTGGGGATGTCGGGGGAGGGCCTTCTTAAAATTTTCTTCCCACATTTTATGGATTTTGATTATGGTCTTTTGATTGTCCTGTGCTCCTGGTGTGTATGTGTGTGGTCAGGCCTTCTTCTTTTCTGCTCAATTTCCTCATTACTCAGTGTGACAGTCAGTGGGTCATGTGCTAGGTGCTAGACTGCCAGAATTAGGTCAGAAGACCCAAATTCTAATTCTGCCTCTAATACATACCATCTGGTTGGGCATGGAATTACATGATGATCAGAAGAATCCCAACTTATGGGCAGCTAGGTGACACAGTCAATAGGGCTGGACCTGAAGTTAGGAAGATTCATCTTCTTGAGTTCAAATTTAGCCTCAGAAACTAGCTGTGTGACCCTGGGCAAGTCACTTAACCACATTTGTCTCAGTTTCTTCATCTGTAAAATGAGTTGGAGGAGGAAAGGGCAAACCACTTTAGTATCTCTGCCAAGAAAACCCCAAATGGGGTTACAAAGACTCAGACACCACTGAAAAACCACTGAAGAACAACGTTAAGTCACATTACCTCTACCTATTCCCTTTAATATTGAACTAAACCACCCACACACAAATAAAAAAGACCTCTTAGTAACATAGTACCAGGGAAGGAGCACTGGATTTATAGTCAGAGAACCTGAGTTCAACTTCTAGCTTGGTTATTTGCTACCTTCAGTGGCCTTGGGTAAGCCATTTAACATCTCCAGGCTTTGGTTTCCATATCTGTTAGAAGAGGAGGTTCCAGGCCTTTCCAAGTCTAGATTGATGAGCCTGTGTTATCCATGAAGTGTTAAAGGATCCAGCTGGGGGGAAGGCCTCCACGTTGTTGGGCGATATGCTCTGAAGGAGTTACAGAAAGGTAGGGCTAAAGAATCACACAGATGAGAAGACATGGGGACTCGGACCCTGTGGAGGTCAGGCCCATACCTGTGCAATGTATCCACTCATTGAAGGACAGATTGAGGAGCACCCATGGCCATGAGTCTTGGTTCCTCAGATACAGGAGTTTCCCTTCCCCTGCTAGGATGCATGGGGTCCTCTGTCCTCTTAGGAAGAAGGCAAAAGGCCATCAAGACACTTTCCCCTTTCCATGCCTCTTGGGCAGGAAGAGGTTTGCTAATTCACTTGAGATGATTGACTTGACTCTGGAACATTCTGTCTACTCAGCTTTAAGACTGGCATCTCCTGCTTCAGGGAGATATTTGGAGAAAAGGAAGAATGAAAGGTGATGCCAAGCCATTGACAGAGTAATGAGGTTGAAGCCAGAGGACCTTGTGTGACCTCGATTTGCCTCTATGAGCCCCAGTTTGTTCATCTCTAAAGTAAGAGGGTCCAATGAGAAGACCTCTAAGCTCCCTGTCAACTCTAAACCCATGGTCCCATGAATGATTATGGACCCTTCTGTCTGAAAGGAATTTAAACATGCCTATAGACTCATTCATCCATCTGCTTACCTCGTTTTCCAGACTTATTGCTCATATTATTCTCCCCCCCACCCATTCTACGCAAACTCTACTACTTCTGGACCCTTGTATATGATAGCCCATCTGTTGGCTGAATATATATATATATAATTTTTTTTTGAGATAGGGTTAAGTGACTTGCACAGGGTCACACAAGAGTAAGTGTCTGAGGCTGGATTTGAACTCAGATCCTCCTGAGTCTAGGGGAGGTACTCTATCCATTGCACCACTTAGTTGTCCCTCTATGTTTTTAAATAGGCTATGCCCCATACATGGAATTTCCTCCTCATTTCTATGCAACAGGAATCCCTACCTTCAAAGATTCAGCTTAAATGCCTTTCCCTATATGAGGTCTTACCTGATTCCCTCAGTTGTTAATACATTCAAAATAATTACTTTCACTTTTAAAAGAATTCAAAATTTAAAAAAACATTACTTTTTAAAAAATTTAAAACTAAAAAAAATACTTAAAAAAAATTACTTGACTTCTCTGACTATGTGTTAGTTTCCTCTCAGTAGAACGAAAGCCTCTTACCACCACCAACTTTTTTTCTTCTCCTTGTCTTTCCTAAGCACAATGCCAGGTTCAAAGAAGGCCTTTGCTTCCATAACTTCCTTCGGGATACCCACCTTCTGCGTACGGCTTTGTCTCCCTCTGATCACAGCCCACCACTTCCCTCTGAGACTTACTTCCCCATATGTCTTGTATGTACCCGGTTGTTTGCATGGTTTCTTCTCTGTTAGAATGGGAGCTGTTTGAGGTCTGGGACAATGTTCGGTTTTCCTTAGTATCCCAGGTACTGACCACAGTGCCTGGCATATGATAGGCACTTCGCTTTTTAATTTTTTTTTTTTTTTGCTTTTTGGAATGTAATTGGGGTTAAATGACTTGCCCAAAGTCACACGGCTAGTAAGTGTGTCAAGTGTGAAGTCAGGTCCTCCTGACTCCAAGGCTGGTGCTCTATTCACTGCACCACCTACCCTCCCCAATGATAGGCACTTAATAAATGCTTGTGGATGGACAGACTGACAATCAATCTTTGTCGAACTGAATCAGTGAATTGAATTGAACTGCCTTTTGTGAGAAGCTAGGGTTATTTAAAAGAAAACAACAACTGCCATCTTCCTACAAAGAGCCAGTTGATGCACTTCTCTTGGTAAACAGCTCTGAAAGTCTAGTAACCAGGGTACGGCATTCTTCCTTTTATCCCAACTAAGTCTTGCTGGCAAATAGATCAGGGGACTTTCCAAAAATGGGTCCAATGTAGATCCCTCCTTTTATTCTGTACGAGCCTCCAATGGACTGGTTAGGCAGTGGCAGTCCTCAGCCTCCCAGTTCATAATGACCCTAATACTTTGGCTTTGTAGATTGCTAGAGCAATCTCTATGTACTTTAATCTACACTACCTAGTGTGAGCTTCACAACATTCCAGAGAGACAAAGAGACAGAGAGAGAGGGAGAGAGAGAAATACAGAGAGATACAGAGAGAGGGAGAGGAGAGAGAGAGAGACAGAGAGAGAGAGACAGAGAGAGAGAGAGACAGAGAGAGAGAGAGAGAGACAGAGAGAAAGGAGGGAGAGAATGAGAGGGAGAGAGAGAGAGGAGAGACAAAGAGAGAGAGAGAGAGAGAAAGAAATACAGAGGAGAAAGAGGAGAGAGAGAGAGAGCAGTTATTATTATCTCCATTTTATCAGAGGTTACTCACAGACTCAGCTGTCAGAGCTGAAAGAAACCTCAGAGATGATCTAGTCTATCTCACTTCCTTTGATAGATAAGGAAACAGAAACAGAAGTTGAATGACTTTCTCAAGGGCCCCCCCAAGTCAGTGTGTCAGATCTAGGTCTCCTAAACATTTGTCGAGTGCTCTTTCCTCCACACTAGAGTGTACTTTTGGGTCCCACCAAGTCTTAAAACCCCTGTAGCAATGGAGCTCCGCATGGAGATCCCCAAAGATGGAGTTATGGTCTTTAAGTACTTGCTATGAAACTTCCCTTCAGCTTTCATATTTTGGAATGGATCTCAGGGGCCATAATCTAACCTTGATCTGAGCCATAAATCATACATGACAGGTAACCAGCCAGTTTCTTCATAAAGATGTCCATTAAGGTTCATCACATCCCAGGGAAATCACTTCCCTTTTGAAGGGCTCTAATTATTAGAAAGTGTTTTTCTTATTTTCTTTTATTTGTATATAAATATATATTTATGTATTATTATATTTTTTATAGTAGGTTTAAATCTGCTTCTGCAAATTCCACTCATGCATGATCACCCTTTTTTTGCATTCTTTGGGACCAAACAAAACAAGTCTAATCCTTTGTCCACAAGATAACACTTCAAATGCTTAAACATTGTTTTCATATTCCTCTCTCCTTCCCCAAATCTTTTCTTCTCCTGTCCAAACATTCCCAGTTCCTTCAGCCAATCCTAGTATGACAAGTTCTCCAGTCCTTTTACCAACCTGGTTGCTCTCCTCTGAACAGATTTCCAGCTTGTCTACATCTTTACCACAATGTGATATAGGGATGTTGGCACTATCACATAATTCTGGACAACGTATCTCTCATTGTAGCCTGGGATAGCATCAGTCTTTTGGGCTGCCATGCCACACAGTGACCACTCACAATGGGCTTACAGTTCACTAAAATCCTAAGATCATTTTCCACAGGATTGTTGTTTAGCCATACCTGCCTTATTCTGTACTTGAGAAACTGAATATTTCAACCCAAGAACAGAACTTTGCATTTAGTGTCATTACATTTTGACACCAGTGATCTATTGTGATGTTAAGATTAAACAGAATGTTTTAACCTGTTGAGATCTTTTTGGATTGTGGTTCTGTCCTACAATGTCTTTGCCATTCCTCCCAGCTAAATGTTATCTGAAAATTTGACAAGCATCGCTGAAGTCACTGACAATTATTTAATAAAACAGGATCATTCCCTAAGGGCCTTCCCTCCACCATATTGATATCAACCTACTGATACACTTTGAATCCGATCACTCAATCAGATATGTATCAGCTTAGCTGTACTACCTCCTGGTCCAAAACTCTCCATCTTGTTCAAGATTACATTATGAGAGAAAGAATTATAACAGAAATCTAAGTGTGCTGTGTCTACAGCATTCTCTTCCCCTGACAATCTACTCATCTAAGGAGATGAAATTAGTCTGGCATGATAGAGCCATACTGGCTTTCAGTAATCACTGCTTCCCTTTCTAAAAGCACACAGACTTCCCTTTAATTGATGTATTCTAGAATTCCCTCATGAATAGACATCAAGCTCACTGGTCTAGCAGTCAAAGAAGGGTTTGAGTCAGGAGTCAAATAGCCTTCCAGTTTGGGCAAAGACTCTAATAGGATATTAAATGGCTTTGATCTGGCTTTTCTTGTCTCCCTGTTTGGAGGACTGTGGCTCTTTGGTCTACAGGGGGAAAACTGGGCTCCTTGTTAGTAAGAGCAAGGTCAGTGACACGTCTAGTCATCCCCTAGTGTGAGTGACTTGGTTTATTAATGCCCTACTAAAGATGGTTTCTTTACTTGCAAGACAACCTTAAACAGTATTTCATTTAAAACTGGTTTAATTATTTTTAAAAGACGGCCCAATTAAAAGCTATATGCTTCCTCTATGTATGTCTTTATGCATATATCCATATATATGCATGTGCTTAGCAATTTAATTACATGGAATAAATAATTTACTTTGGAAAAACACTACAGAAATTTATATTGCTGCAATCTAAAATTGGGTCATCCCCAATGAGGGTGGAGGGGGTAAAAATTGATGGCCTCCTTCTGGCTCCTAGCAGTGGGTAGCTTTTATCACACGGATCACTGTGCTATTGTCAGCCATCAAACTTGGGTAGAGGCTGCTAGTGACCTCTTTATTCTTTTCCTCACTAGGGTGATTTCTCTTGTTTTATGAAATGAAGTCCCCAACCCCCTTCAATGCCAAGTACTACTTCTAACACACAATCTTCAATTCCTTCACTTACTAGGGAATTAATTTAAATCTATTTTCTATCTACTCAACTGTTTCCAAGTTGTTTTTTCCCAGTAGATAGTAAGCTTCATGGGGGCAGGAGCCCTTTCTGCCTTTGTACACCCAGTGCTTAGCTCAGTTCCCGGCCCAAACCAAATTTAGTAAATGCTTACTGAATTGAAGTCCGCGGAATCGAATTGACTGGAAAGGTCTGGTCTTTGGGCCTTGGTTATCAGAGATGGCTGCCTAGCTTTTCTAATAAGCAAACATGTTCTCCTTAAGCAAAACAGACCCAGTTTATCTGGATTTGATTTTATTTTACTTTAGTTTTTCTTTAAAGCGAAGAGGTGAAAAGTGGTTATTTCTGCACCAACTATTTCAAAAGCAAGTTACCATCTACCCCTCCGGGTGATTGGATGGTGCTTGTCACCATAGGGCCCACAGGACTACTTTGAACAGTTATTTGGTGGGTTTTTTCTTTCAAAATTACCCAATGTTCCTTTAAGGCCCATTTAGCTGCAGGTTTTGTTTATTCTCCCGGCAATCAGCCTTTAAAACAAGACAAACAAGCATTTTTCCTAGTCTTTGAATCCCTGCCGATCCCTCCCTTCCTCCCCCAACTGAACACCTGAAGCCAAAGGGTCTAGCCGAGTCCCTCTGTAACCCAAATCCCCTTTCCGGGACCTGCCCTCCTCCTTCTACCGAGCTGGAATGAGAGAACTTAATAGGAGTAAATGTAATTTCAAGAATTGCAAATGATGTTAGAAATTTGCAATGCAATTAGCATCACTGGATTTGGCACTCCTCGGAAGGCGAGAAACTCCTCCGTGCACGGCAAGGGCCCCCACGCAGCCTCAGTCTGCCCAACCTGATCTGGCAGCTGCTTGGGATCATCTTTAAGTAAGGATTGTTTGGCCTGGTTTCTTTGCTCAGATGCTGCTGTTGCTGCTGCTGGCAGCTCCTCATTGTTCCTTTTCTTTCAGATTCACTTGGGTAGTTTGATTCCTGGGTTATTTCCTCAGCTTCTAGTAGAAGGTTACATCTGTCCTCTTTGAGGCTCTTGGCAGCCCTACAGGATATATGGTACCACTTCAATAAATGGCCATCCAGGGGTGTGCTGGTTTAACTAGCTTCTGCATGGCTTTTAAGACCTCTTATGGCCACTAATGCCCACTCAATACACCTCTTCCCACTATCTTCCTCCTACAATTTCCTAGAGCTTGAAGGGCCCTCAGAATTCATGTAGTACAACTCCCTCCTTTATAGTGAGGGTTCTTAACCTGGGGCCCAGAGGCCCCTGAGAGGCTTCTGTGGATAGCTTTCAGTTGGTCCATAAATTTGGATGGGAAAAAAATACACTTTTATTGTTAACTGAGTTTGAGCATTTCCTTCAATTATTATTATTAAAAAAAAAAAAACACACATTACTTGGAGAGAAGGTCCATCAGCTTCACCAGACTTCCAAATGGATCCATGATACAAAAAAGGTCAAGGATTCCTATTTTATAGATTAAGAAACTCAGAACGAGGGTAGTTAAGGGACTTGATGAAAGGTTGCATGGATAAAGGCTGAAGAGAGACTGGAACCTGTGTCCCCTCACTCCCAAGTCAGCACTCTGTCCATCCTATCATGCTTCCCATCTCCCACTCCCTTTCCTTCTCTTCGCTTTTCTTCTAATTAAACTTTAAAGGTGGATTTACTTATTTCTGCCTGATGGCACTCATCATCACAGAAACTAGGGACCTCTGTTCTAGACCAAAAGAATGAGAGACAGAGAGAGGGCTTGGCTTCTGAACAAACCCACAGCTCTGTTTTTCTTAGTTTTTTTTTTCTTTTTGGCCATCTGGAAAATTAACGCTGGCTAGGGATCGGAACCTTGTTAGCCGCTTAAGTGATTGCAAAATCCAGAAGCTGTGTCCTGAAGGGTCTAGAGAATTCAGTGTAGGCTTCCACTCTGGGGTCCCTCCCCCTGCTCCAAGTAAAGAGCAAAGAAATCAGAAGCTTGCGAAAGGGGGAAACGAGAAAGGGCTTCCAAGATTCCAGATGTGCTTGTGAGACAACATGTTATGGGGCAAATTGATTTCACCCCTGGGAAACTGGAGATTTCCCCCCCAAAGTTCTTGTCTGCAAAGCAGGCTAATGCTATTCCACATTAGTGCATTAAAGTGTGGCCTTATTAATTCAAACATAAAGGCAACAAAATAAGCTGTTAAATTTAAAATATAATACATATATAATGAGGGAAATGTGTGAAAGCTTTATTCAAATGAAAATACAGAAGTGTTTGAACTACTGAGGTATCTTTTGTGTTGAGTTATGAGCATATGTAATAGATTTAATTATTAATTTCCCCATTGTTCTATGCACACAGACAGGGTTCAAGGCACAGTCATTCTCTGGCTTTCATAGATCTAATTTGTATAATTATTGCCTGAATAAAGAATTACTCCAATTCCTAGCTTTCTTCCTTCGCTTCATTCTTCCCCCCTCCCCAACCCCAATACTATTTCAATGCTGCATTCCAAAAGGGGACACCTGCCATTTCTTTAGTCAGCTGATCTTCTGGGCTGATGGAGTGAGCCACTGCCGATGACGTCCCCTTTCAAGCCTCTTTTGTCTAAGTGAATTATCGTGCCTCCTTTTAATTTTATTGAACAAATTACATTTGTCAAGGTCTATCTTTGTAAATAAATGATAACTCGAGACACATGGATGTGTATTTCTACTGTTCAAGGGCTCTCTCGTTCCATTTCTGGGAGGCAGATGAACATGAAACAAAGGAAAAACTTTCCTCTAAAAGCAATTATCTTTCTGCATTCCCATCAGTATAATTATATTGCAGGGAATTTTAAGAAGCTGGGGAAGGAGAATTGAATGCTTACAACTGTGTTGGCTGAATTGTTATGCAAAAGTTGAGGAGGCTGTATTGCATCATAGGAGGGTATAAGCTCACTGCTGGCTGAATGCCTCCAAGTCCAGTGGGGGAAGGGGGAAGGAGACCAGATGTAGGCATGTGCCCACCCAACCATTTCTCTTGAATAATATTTAATGTCGGCTCTGAAACTCCAGTGCTGGAAGCAAGGTGGCTGTCGATAAGGAGACAAGAAATAGGGTGGCCATTTTCCATGAAAGGGTTTACTTTGAAAACCTCCTTTGGCCCCTGGCCAGTCCAGTAACCTAACCAGTTTATGGTGTGATCCAGTAGGGTTGACGGAGCATGGAGTAGCCTGTAAATGAACAGTAATGGAAGTGTCAGTGAGGATGACACAGGAAAAAGAGAATTGCTAGTCTAGAAATAGGAGTGCAATTTGGGTGACTGCCATGATACTGTGTCACTGCCACCGTCCACACTGGCCATTTTATCCTTGGCCCCCATTAAAGAAAGCCTGGTAGGAGTAAGGCTTGCTTCAGTGGTTCTTTCGTATCATTCATTTTCTTCTGATCTAGTGGAAAGATGAAATGGTTTAGAGTGAGAGGACCTGAGTTCAAATCTTGATTCTTCTATCTTGTTTCATTTTTGCCTTTGTTTCCCCAGTACCCACAGGGCATAGTGTAGAGGCCAGACAGACCTGGGTTTGAATTCTACCTCTGATACATCCTGGGCCTGTGACCTTGGTCAAGTCACTTAAATTCTTAGTGTTCAAGTCAACTTGAATACTATAAATTGCAGAGAAAGTACTGACTATCACTATCACAGAGATAACTCACAAAGGCATTCCCTACCTCAGTGAAGTCACAGATCTGTAAAATGTGGAGGTTGGACTAAAGACTTTCTAAGGCCACCTCTGGCTCAAAATCTATGATTGCCACTGGACTATTTTTCAAATGCCCATCAGTTCACTAAAGGATAAAGAGAAGAATCAATTAATGAACATTTCTTAAGCACCTACTGTGTGCCAGGAACCATGTACTAAGCTCTCAGGATGCAAAAAGAAGCAAAAGATAGTCCCTGCCCTCAAGGAGCTTACAGTCTAATGGGGGAGACAACATGCAAACAAATATGTAAAAAGCAAGCTGCATACAGGAAAAATAGGAAATAGTTAACAGAGGGAAGTCACTGGGATTCAGATTGAGGATTGTGAAGGGTTCCTGTAGTTCAGGTTGGCTAAGTTTTGGCTAATAGGACTAAACGATGAGACCAAAAATGGGCCAAAAGTGTTGCCAAGGGATATCAGAAAAGGGAAATGATAAGAATTGAGAAGAGCATGATAATCATCCACCAAAACAAGAAAGTGGCTGCATGAATAAAGGAAATAGAACATTCCCACTCATACTGATCTTGTGTTTCTGGTAATGGACTCCATTCACCAGGTGCCATTTTCAGGAAAATGGTGGATAGAAGAGTTATCGTTCAGGACAGTCAAAAAAATGAGACTATTTGTAAACTGCCGGCAGGCTATATGGAATGAGAATCTCTTCCTCAAAGAAAATGGGCTAGATTTTAATGGGCACTTTTCCATCTCTAAATTTTGCAGTTGGGGTAATAAAGAGTTAACCTTGAAATCAGGAAGACCTGGGTTTAAGTGGCTGATATCTATTGGCTCTGTGGCTCTTGAAAAGTTATTCTCAGTATCTCAAGCAGCTTTCTGAGACCATAAATTACAGTGTGAAGAGCATTTCCTCACCAGGGAGTTCCTTAACCAATGTAATCACAGGTCTGCCCCCCCTCCCAAATCTTTGGGTCAGAATATGTTAAATGAGAAAGTATTATTAACATCCATATCCATTTGTACATTATTAACACAATTAATTAGTACTGTATGGGCACTACTACTAAAGTGAATGGACTGGAAGAACCAACCAGCACACGTGTACTCATGGGATTATCCATAAGGCTCTGTCTACAATAACAACAAGTATTTGTTTTTCATTTTTTATATTTTATTTTTCTCTGATTATATATAACAATAATTTTAGCATTCATTGTTTGTATTTTAAGTTTTGAGTTCCAAATAATATCCCTCCCTCTATTCTCCCTCCCTAAGACAGTAAGCAATCTGATATAGCATCTCATAAGCAGTCATGTGAAACATTTCCATATTAGTCATTTTGTGGAAGAGAACTTGAACAAAACAAAAAAGAAAGGAAGGAAGGAAGAAAGGAAAGAAGGAAGGAAGTAAAGAAGGAAGAAAGGAAATAAAGAAGGAAGGAAGGAGGGAAGGAAAGAAGGAAGGAAGGAAGGAGGGAGGGAAGAAAGGAAGGAAGGAAGGAAGGAAGAAGGAAGAAGAAAAAGTGGAAAATAGTATGCTTTGGTCTATTTTCGGATACCATCAGATCTTTCTTGGGAGGTGGATGCATTTTTCATCATGAGTCCTTTGGGATTGTTTTGGATCATTGTATTACTGAGAATCTAAATCACTCACAGTTCTTCACTGTACAATATTTCTATTACTGGGTGCAGTTATTCTCCTGGTTCTACTCACTTTTCTCTGCATCAGCTCATGCAAGTCTTTCCAGGTTTTTCTGAAATCATCCTGCTCATTATTTCTTACAGCACAATAGTATTCCATTACAGTCATATACCACAACATTTTCAGCCATTCTCTAATTGATGAACATCTCCTTAATTTCCAAGTCTTAGTCACTAAAAAAGAACTGCTGTAAATATTTTTGTATGAATAGGTTCCTTTCCTTTTTAAAAATTTCTTTGGGATAGAAACCTGGCAGTGGTATTGCTGGATCAAAGGGTACATATAGTTTTATAGCCTTTTGGGTATAGTTCTAAATTGCTCTTCAGAATGGTCCAATCAGTTTACAACTGTAATAGTGCATCGGTGTTCCAGTTTTCCCACATCCCCTCCAAAATTTATAGTTTTTTTTTCTGTCATATTAGCCAATCTGATAGGTGTGATGTGGTACATAAGAATGATTTAGAGAAATATTTATTTCTCTAAGCAATTGAGATTTAGAGCATCTTTTTCATGTGACTATACATAGCTTTGATTTCTTCTGAAAATTGCCTATTGACCTTTTGACCGTTTATCAATTTGACCTTTATTTATTTTTTTATCCTTTGACCTTTGACCATTTATCAATTGGGGGATGATTTGTATTCTTAGAAATTTGATTCACTTCTCCATCTATTTGAGAAATGAGGCATTCAGCAGGGATATTTACTATAATTTTTTTTCAGTTTTCTGTTTTCCTTCTAATTTTGGTTGCATTGGTTTTGTTTGTGCAAAATACTTTAATTTTATATAATCAAAATTATCCATTTTACATTTCATAATGTTCTCTATATCTAACAATAACTATAAAATATAAGTATTTACTCCAAATCACATGCTGTGATAAATGCTGGGGATACAAAGATAAAAATGGGGGGAAAATAGTCCTTAACCTTAGGAACTTATATTCTATAGATAAATCTCTTCTCCACTGGCCAGTTTTGATTAGAGTGATTTCTGTGAATCAGCCTACAAAGATGAGGCTATTTCTTTCTTTGAAGTAGCCAGATGGCTAGATGGATGAAGTACAGAAAGACCTGAGATCAAATTCGACTTCAGACACAATAGCAGTGTGACATTGGGCAAGTCACTTAACCTCTATTTGCCTCAGTTTCCTCAACTAAAAAAATGAGGATTTCAACAACATTTACATCTCAGATTATCATCAGGATCAAATGAAATCATATTTGTAAAGTCCTTAGCACAGTGTCTGGCATGTAGCAGCTGCCATATAAATGCTTTCCTGCTCTTCTTTCTGGATAGTACTATTGAAACACCCATGATACCTAGGAAGGGGGGTAGTGTTCTGAGGAGTGTCATCCAGTCTTTTTAAAAATTTAATATAGCTCAGTTTATCAGTCTATTCACAAGGCAACAACCTTGAAAAGCATGGGAAACCTGTTAGAAGTGAATAGGGACAGAGAATTTTCCATGGAAGGGAAAGAAGGAAACAAGCACTTCTTCATCATTTTCTATGTGGAAAGCACTGTGCTAAGGACTTTACTAATATCTCATTTGATCCTCACAACAACCCTAGGAGGTGAGTGCTTTTATATTCCCATTTTATAGTTCAGGAAATGGAGACAGAGAGATTAAATGACTTACCCAGGGTCACACAGCTAGTAAGTAAAGCTGGATTTAAACAAAGGTCTTTCTGACTCCACACCCAGTGCTCTATATACTGGGCCAACTGCTGAACAATAGCAAACTCTCATTGGCAGCATGGGGCACCAACTGGGTGTACTTTGGACAGGGTCTTGTTCAATAGGTTGAACATTCAAGAAGTAGGTGAGGGAGGGCAGATCCTGGCTAACCAATCCATCAGTCAACAAGCATTTATCAAACACCTACTATGTACCAAGTACTATAATGGGACATCATGGGATGAGTAGAAATGCTGAGACCTTTGCCTACTCCGTGCTTTTGCCTAGGACTGGAGTCAGCCATTTTTAGATCAAGATCTGACCATTTCCCTTCCTATGACAAGCACTGGAGCCACCAAATAGGATTTTCACCCCTTTTGTTGATTCTTAGTCAGTGCCAGCTGTGACTGCCTGTTGCTTTCTCAGCCCTCCTATGGCCATAGTTCATATTGGTTTGGAGAGTCAGTCAGTCAATAACAGGAAAACCTGTGTTTTAATTCCTCCTTAGAAACTTATTAGCTGTGTGATCTTGGTCACTTGACTTACCTTGGCTCAGTTTTCTCATCTGCGTCCTTTATTGTTTAGTAGTTTCAGTCAAGTGCAACTCGACCCCATGTGGAGTTTTCTTGGTAGAGATACTAGAGTGGTTTGCCATTTCTTTCTCTAACTCATTTTTACAGATGAGGAAACTGAGGCAATAGGGTTAAGTGACTTGCCCAAGATCATACAGCTAGTAAGTGTTTGAGGCATCAGAAAGATCAGGTCAAGTGCTCTACCTACTGGGCCATCTAGCTGTCCTTATCTGTAAAATGGGAATAATAACAGCAGCCTACCTCACAAGACTATTGTAAAGATTAAATGAGATGACATATGGAAAGTCCCATGCAAACCTTAAAGCACTTCTAGCAGCTGTTAATATTATCAATAAACCTTTATTAGCAGTTTTTTTTTAACATGCCAGGCATAGTTAAGCTCTCTAGGAGTTTGTATTCTAACGGGGCAGACAATATGTAAAGAACCACATAGCTAGATGTTATACACAGTGTAAATGGAGTATTCTCAGTAGGACCCAGCCTATTTAAAATAATGTAAATGTCGGCTCATAAGATCGTAGACTTTGAACTGGATGGAATCTTGGCTTCATTTTATAGATGAGGAAACACAATTACATAGAAATCATATGACCTGCCCAATGTCCCACAGTGGCAAAGGACAGATACTAATCCAGGGCCTTTAATTCAAAACCCATCACTTAGGACTATGTGGGGTTGCTTAGTAGGTGGTGGAGATGGGGTGGAATGAGGGAAATGATTAATAAATGTCTTTTCCTCTGTTTCTTTCAGGGAAGCTTTGATGAATCAAATATATAAAGTACCCTCCCTCACTCCCATTCCCAAATGGTTGGCAATCTTGTCTTCTCTCCCTCCATATCATCAAAGACCCAGAGTTTTATTTTCCATGTCTTTCCCCTTCTCTAGATCCACGTGGCCACCACCCAGATTTGTGGCCCTTATCTCCTCTTGCCCGGACTATGGCAGCAGTTTCCTAATTGGGTTTCCTGCCTCCACCTTCTCCCCAATCTAATCCATTTTCCACATGGCTGCCATGTTGGTATTCCTAAAGCACATCTGATCGGTCAGTCTCTTGTGCAAAACAAATTCAGTGGTTCCCTGTTGCCTTTAGAGGAAACAAATGATTGACTTCCTTGTTTCTAAGCAGGAGTGTGCTAGAACTATCTCCAATGGATGAGTTGATTGTTATATTTTCAGCAAGAGTATTTATACCTTGAAAATGGACAAACTATAAATCAGGGCTGCACTTATTGTTTGTTGGCTGTCTAGACTTGAGAAAGTGATGGAGAAAATATTAATAATGCAGTTTAAAATGAAAAGTATGTCACGGGCACATTTCCACATCTGAAAAGCTGGTTGTTAAACATTTACCATCATACCACTTCCTGTTTGGCATTTTAATACCCTTCACAAACTGGATTCAATCCATTTAGGCTGATTTTACGCTGTATCCTCTCAAACATTGTATGTTCCAACCAAATCAGCCCACATGCTATTTTCCTGTGCCTCATAGTCCATTTCTTTGCCCTTGTATGGACTGTTTGCTCCTCTTTGAATGCTTTCCCTTTTCATCTCTGTCTCTGATAATCCATAGGTAGTACAGCAGGTCTGAGAATTGGATTTAGAGTCCTGAAGACCTGAATTCAAACACTGCCTCAGACACTTACTAGCTAGGTGACCCTGGGCAAGTAGCTTGACCTTTTTCAACTTCTATTTCCTTACCTGCAAAATGAGGATAATGGAAACTGTTAGTATAAAATGAGATAATATATATGGTGTTCTGCTCACAAGCTCTATATAAATGCTAGTTATTAATTTATTATTATTATAGGTTATTATTTTATATTATACCATCCTATACAATATTAATGTTATGTTATTATGCTATACTATATTGTATATCATGTTACATTAATTATATATTATAGGGAATATGTAATGTTATATATATTATATACATTACTACTACTACTACTACTGTTATTATGACAAGATCAGTCTTTACTGATCTCCTCCTCCCTCTCCTTGTTCGTGTTCTCCCTCACCTGAAAATAGTTTGCATTTGCTTTGTATATGTTTGATATTGTAGGTACAACAAAATCTTGAAGGCAATGACTTCATTTTTGTCTTTATGTTCCCAGCACCTGGCCCAGGGCCTGGCTCGTTAGAGGCTTCCGATCCGCACTTAGTGAACAGAATCCAATCACATTTTATAAGATACGGCCTTCATAGAGTTCACAGTTTAGCAGGGAGAAGTAGAAATGAAAGGCCCCAAAGGCAAGATGGTAAAGCAGGAAGAGCTCTGGGGTTGAACTGTGTGACTTTGGGCAATTCACTTTACCACTACCGGCTGTCATTTCATCCTCTAGAAAATGAGAGAATTGGACTAGGGGTCATTCAGTCCCCCTGGGCTACAGTTTCCTCTTTTAGAAAATGAGGGGCTTGGTTTAGAGGTCACTTAATCTCACTTAATTTCTCTGGGCTTTACTTTCTTCTTCCGTAAAGCTAGGGGATTGAACTAGATTGGGGTGGGGAACCCATGCCTCAAGGCTACTTGTGGCCCAATAGGTCCTCAAGTGCAGCCCCTTCCATCCAGGCAAAGGGCTGCACTTGAGGACCTAGAGGGTCACATGTGGCCTTGAGGCCACGGGTTCCCCACCCCTGGACTAGATGGTCCCTCTTAATTGGAAACCTATGACGCTATGATCCTTGAGGATTTAGCAGTCACTTAGCAAGCACTTGAGTTGAACTGAACTGAATTCTGCACCCTTTCCTTTACCTCTTTCCTCTAACTTGTTGCTAATAAAAAATGCAGGCCCTCTAGTGAGCATCCCTGCAGCCTGAGTTAATGGGTCTCTGTCCCAGAAGCCTGTCTTCTGGGCAAGTAATTATTACTTTCTATTATTGTACTTCTCTCTTTCCTTTTCCTATTTCAAGTAACACACAAACCCAAGTCTCAGAGGCTGAATACCACTGAGGAGGGGAAATGGACCAAGTATCAGATTTCTGCTGAGCCAACAGGAATGGTCTTTAAATACTGCTCAGATGACTAAACAGGACAGGTCAGGAAGGTGCTTCATTGAGCCATGACTCAGCAGCCCCTGATGGCTGACTGGCCCCTTGCTGCTGGAGGATGGGGACAGGGAGGCTTGTGACCAGTGGGTCTTCTCACATTAGGTTGTAAGTCCTTCCCAGGAGCAAGCTGTCAGCTCTGTGGTGGGCCTGAGCAGGAGCATGGATGATCCAGTTAGAAGCAGCCTAGAGTTGGAATTGCTTCAAGAGAGAACACACCGGGTTCCTTTGATGAGAAACTGTCTTACTTTAAGACTAATTCAGGACGCAGAGAGGGGCAGCCAGCCAGAACTAAGACTACTTTCTCCATGGGCAACCGTCCAAACATTATGATGGCTCCACAATAGCCGGGCTAGTACCAGTGAAGCTAATGGGGTGTCACCAAACCAGTTCCTGCCCAGAGGGGTCCCCGTACTCTCTATGTACCCTATAAAGGCTGGATCTGGGCCAGGGCTAGCCCTGCTTCAGGGTTAGAAGAGAGGAATGATGCAAATGAGGGAGTTGGTCTGCAGGATGCCTGCCAGGTAGTCAACGTTAGGCTGTCACAAGAAGACTACTTTAGTCCTGAAGCTCTGGGCCCGCCTTGTTGTACTATAACATGGGTCTGCAGCATGATGAATAAAGCATCGGATTTGGAGTTAAGATGAACTTGAGTTTAAATCCTAACCCAGGAACTCTTCATGATCCTGGCAAATCATTTAACCCTTGTGTGCCTCCATAAAACGCAAGGTTTGGACCTGATGACCTGTAAGGTCCCCTCTAGGTATAAATCCATCATCCAACGATCCTTACTCTGGTCCCCATGTAGCATGAATGCCTCCCTGATGAATTTCAGGCCTTCCTGAGACTCCTTCCGATATAACTGTGGACCTACCTATCCTTGTTCTTCTCCATAGGAACCACCTTTCATAGAGTTAACAGCATCATCCCTAGAGTGCAAGCGTTTCTCCAAATATGTTGTTGCTGGCTGAGTGTTTGTGAAGCTTCTTCTATTGGTCTCCCACTGACCTGGGGAGTTTTGTATCTGCTGTGAATTCAAACAGAATGCATTCCAACAACATCAGACCATTCTGGCACACGGCTTCTCCCCCACATCATTCCCTTGTCCCCAAAGAACATAAAACCTTTCATGCTTCTGGCCAGGCACCACACTCTGGGTTGTTTTATGGTTTTATTGAAAAAAGCATTTTTTTTGACAGAAATGGAAACAGATGATTTGGAGAGACTTGGACCACCACCAGGGTCAGTCAGGGAGAAAACAGTGAGATTCATAACTGAACTTTGTGCTTCCTGTGTCTATCTTTATGCCTCCTTTTTCATGAACAGCCCTGGCAGAACATAGTCTGGATTTGATTTTGAGCCCTCTCTGCTAGAGCTGACTGTGATACTCTTTTCTCAGGAAATTTCAGTGCTTCCTTATTGCTTCTAGGATAGGGGTCCTGAACTTTTTTGTGTCCTGCTGGGAAGATACAAAGTTTAGCTAAGATATGGTTCCTTCTCTTATGGACCTTATAGCTTAGTAGGGGAATAAGGTATCATTTATTTAAACAATATTATTCAAAGCATAAATATTGTTCTAGATCTAAGAATTTTGGGCAAATGTAAGGTTCACAAAATTTCAGGGAGATAGTAAGAGAGGTGATAGCTATTGAATTCAGGTCACTAGGCACAGATGCACTATATCTTCTTAGTGGGTTGGGAGAACTGCAAATTAACATTTCACAGTCATTGTTAGTGCTCTTCAAAATATTGTGGAGAACTAGAGAGACCTGGAGAAGGGCAAATGTTCTCATTTTCTGCAAAAGGAAGAAGAGGAAGTCTAAAAACTAGAAGCTTGTGAGCTTGGCTCCAATTTCTAGAAATAATTGAGAATCTATGCCCAAAGGGATGGTTGATGACCATCTCACAGAGAAAGCATGATCTCAAAGAATCAGTAGGACTTTCTCAAGAATAAGTTATGCCAAGTAAAACTCATTTCATTTTATTTTATTATACAGATATCAGACTGTTAGATTTAGAAAATTCTGCAGACCCGTATGCTTAATAATTAATCGTTCAAAGACAACTGGGAAAGTCCCCAGTGAAGGGCACTAGGGATCTGTGTTTGGCTTCATTCTCATTGTTCTCAATGACTTGAATAAATCCATAAATGGCCTAATTAATCAAATTTGTAGGTAACATACCCCAAACTGGAAAGAACAGGGAACCCCCTGGAGAACAGGGGCAGAATTAAAAAAGATATTGACAGACCAGAACATTAAGGCAAGTTAAACTGGGTGACATTTAATAGGGGATAAATGTAAAAATTAAGTTTCATAAGGGATTAGGGAGATAATGTTAGCAGTCAGTAAATAAGCATTGATTAAGTGATTACAGTATTTCCACTGTATTGAGCACTGGAAATACAAACACAAATAGGAAGATAGTCCCTGCCCTGATGGAGCAAAATATTCTAATGGGAGAAGAAACACATGAAGGAAACTGAAAGGGACGGGGAGATGGGTTAAGGTACATGGTGTGAGGACATGGTAGAGAAAGTCTGTAATACAGCCTGAAAAACACATCATGGTTTTAATGGACTACAAGGGCAAAATGAGTCAGCAATGTGATGTGGTAACCAAGAAAGCAAATAGAATTTGGGCTTCATTAATCAATCTATCAGCTTGTATTAAGTGCATACAATGTACTAAGCACTGAGAAAGGTCTAGTGTTCAAGACTAAGGAAATGATGATCGTTCTGCCCAACCCTGCCATGCTCAGGCCCCATCTGCTGTCCATGGTCAACTCTGCATGCCACAGTTTAGGAAAGAAATATTATTAAATGAGATAATATTTGCAAAGTGCTTCATGCAGTGTTTGGTAAATTTTTTTGCTCAGTTGTTTTCAGTCATTTGAGTTGTTAAGTCATTTCTGTGATGTCTAACTCTTCATGACCCCATTTGGGGTTTTCTTGGCAAAGATACTGGAGTGTTTTGCCATTTCCTTTTCCAGCTCATTCTACAGATGAGGAAATTAAGGCATAAAGGATTAAATGACTTGCCTAGAGTCACACGGCTAGGAAGTGTCTGAGGTCAGATTTGAACTCAGGATGATGAGTCTTCCTGACTCCAGGAGTGGCCTATCCATTGCACCATCTGACTTGGTATATAGTATGTGCTTAATAAATGCTTGTTGACCAACTATGATGACAAAACAGAATGCATAATTATAGCTGAGGAAACTAGCATCCACCATGAGCATACTTTGATTTTAACCTTTATATAAGGGTTTTACAATGTGACTACAAAGAATTTTAAGGTTAACAGATGGGGTTATGATGGCTAGACAATGGCAGATGTAGTAGAGAAACAAAAGTAGCAAGGTCCTAAGCACTTTATAATATTGTCCTAGTGACCCCCACTGTGGTAGGACATATCAAGTTTCTGATTTCCTGGCCCCTCCTGGACATATACCCCAGACTGGGGCTCTTGGTGCCATTTCACTGTCTGCTCCAAACCTTGCCATGACACTCTAGGCTACAAGGATTCCCTTATTCTGATGCTGCTATGGCTCACCATACCCATGCCTTTGGTGTGATGGTACATAGGGCTAATGTTTGCACATTGTTGATGACTACATAGTAAGAGTACTTTTTTCCTCTATTGGGAACCTAGATTTGACAAAACACCTGTTGGGAGGGAACTGGCATGGTGAGAAAACATTGGAACAAAAAGTTGGATCTTGAAAGGTGAGATATGTTCATTAGTCTCAGGTGGATCATCTGTGATAGCAGTTCTCCCCCCTCCCCCCCCCCCCCCCAAAAGTGTGGAGCCAGGAATATCCTGGAAACAGGAACATGGGAGGAGCCCATGGTTGGTTCCTCCAACTGTGAAGGTTTGAAACAAAAAGTAATTCAGCATGAAGTCAGAGATGTAGGTGAGATGGAGGTTGGAAGAGGAAAGAAGTGTTGAAGAGATCCAGCCCTCATGACCATTGCCTCTGCACTGTACAAAGGAGTAGAGGCTTAGATAAACAGGGTAATGAGTGGAAAAGCCAAAATTCATCTCAGGAAAAATCCCAGTACTAATCCTCAGTCAGTAAATTTGATTTAAGTAATGGCTATCATCTATGCAACTTTACAAACAACATTTCCTTTGAAATTCATGAGAGCTCTAGGAAGATGGTTGACAACTGAGTGATGAAGCCCAGGTCTCTCCAGAACCTTAGGTCAATGTTCTTTCTATTTGATAACACTGTCTTCCAAGCCCAGCAAAGGAATGGACCAAGAGCTTGGTGTGATGTGTTGAATGCAAAATCAGAAGATCTGGGGTCTAGACCCATTTACATTACTTATTAACCATGTGGTCTTGCACATGCCACTCATCTGAACTTCACTTCCCACATCAAAAATTACACTTGTTCGACTTGCCTCACAACCTTGTCATGAAAATCTAATTTAACATGGATGGATCACTAGTGAGTAGAGAGTCACTGAAAATGATTGGTTACTGAGGGTGAGGAAGAGAGAATCTAGTAATCCCAAGTAACAGGATACTTGTTCCTTTCCAAGCAGCCACCCAAGGGTTCTCTTGATCACCCCTGCTGCATGTATTATTAAAATCCCTTTAATGATTTGTTGTTAACTCTCCCTCACTCTTTTAAAAAATTAAATTATTTATTTTTAGTTTTCAACATTCACTTCCATAGTTTTAAAATTTCTACCCCTCCCTCCTCCTCCCTCCCCAAGACAACTTGCAATCTGATATGGGCTCTACAATACATTCCTATTAAACACATTTTCTCATTAGTCATGTTGCATAGAAGAATTATAATGAATGGGAAAATCCATGAGAAAGAAAAAAAAAACTAAATAAAACAAAAAGGAAAATAATCTGCTTCGTTCTGCATTCTGACTCCGTAGTTTTTTCTCTGGATGTGGATGGCATTTCCATCATGTCCTTTGGAATTGTTGTAGTTCCTTGCATTGCTGAGAAGGATCAAGTCTATCAAAATCAGTCCTTGAACACTGTGGCTGTTACTGTGTACAATGATCTCCTAGTGCTGCTTCTTCCCCACTCTTAAAGAAGGGCTGTGCCCTGATTTTGGAGAAGAGCTATAAGGAAGGGAACAGCTGGGATTATGTTCCACAGGTTAAGCCCTTTGAGGGAGGCCTGGAGGAGGGATGATAAAATGAGAAAGCAACAGAGAGAACAAGCAAACCAAGCCCTGGGACTTGCTGAGAAAAGAAGATGGGATGGGGTAGGATACAGCAGTTAGCTGGCACCACAACAGGAGTCCCTACTTCCTTGATAACAAAGAAAGGGAGAATTTAGAAAAAGAACTGTCCAGCATCATGGATGCAGAGAGGAATGTGCGGACAAGTCACAAGTCATCTTCATGACTGCCTTGGTCTCAATTGCTTCTGCATTGTTGGGGCTGCCAAGAACCCCTGAACTCTTTCTGCTTCTGGGATGCCCACATGGTACTTCCTCAGCTTTAAAGACAATGGCAGGGAGAAGATGGGGACTGACTCCATAACTTTCTGGACATTCTTCGAAGTTTAAGGTGGTAAGAAATTCAACTCCAGATCTGTGTGGGGCCATGATGGCAAGGAGAGGAGCAGGGTCAAGAAGTCAGGACTGACTCACAGCAGCTTGAGTCCTGTTCAACTAGAGTGAACGCAGAGTTTGCAGAGGATGCCGAGGAGGCAAGAACTGTAGTTGTATTTGAGAATTAGAATTCCTGTTTGTTTTTTTTTAAAGAGCCCAGTTCTCAAGTATCTTATGATTCCAGAACAAGATTTAGAGCTGGAAGGGACCCTAGGGGTCATTTATTCCATCATCTTAATTTTTTAGAAGGCAGGAATGGTTTTGTAAATTAAAAAAAAAATTAGAGGCAGGATTTAAAGCTAGGTCTTTTAGTCTTTCCATTATAACATGCTTGCCTTTCTAAGTTTCTTAGTTTCTAAAGTGAGGGGGATTGGGTTAGATGATCTCTCTCTCTCTCTCTCTCTCTCTCTCTCT
>NW_027185876.1:2655644-2680079 GCF_028583685.1 Petaurus breviceps papuanus | reverse complement strand
TCTCTCCCTCTTTCTCTCTCTCTCTCTCTCTCTCTCTCTCTCTCTGTTTCTCTCTCCTTCTTTTGCTCTCCCTCTTCTCTCTCCCCTCCCCCCCTTTGTGTCTCTGTCTCTCTCATTCATTCCTTCCATGTCTAGGTCAGATGG
The DNA here is from genome assembly GCF_028583685.1 of Petaurus breviceps papuanus. Classification (NCBI taxonomy): domain Eukaryota; kingdom Metazoa; phylum Chordata; class Mammalia; order Diprotodontia; family Petauridae; genus Petaurus; species Petaurus breviceps. The sequence continues at coordinate 2,679,935 of NW_027185876.1, read as the reverse complement.
CAGGCTAACAATACCTATAAGGTCTTGACTCAACCATCATATTTCTCCTATTCTTTAGACACTGTCTCCAACCTCTGGATTCCTTGCATGGATCACAACTCATTTCCCTAAGCTGGGTATCTTTGTAGAATTTACCTTGTGCCTCTTGGTCCCTCTCAGCCCCCTGCTCTGCCCTTGCTCAGTATCAGAACAGCATTATTTCTGTTCTTAAATGTAATTGGTGCAAATGAAAACCAGAGCACGTGTCTATAGTGTCCAAAGGCTATGGAATTTCCTGTTCAACTAGACCACTGGCCAACTTACATTTGCATAAACATAACCTGGTAACTTTCCTCTCCCCTCACTCTTCACTTGGTGAATGAACAGTATTCATTGAGCAAGAAAAAAAAAAGCATATTAATCTTTTAACTTTGTGGTGGGATAAAATATTAGCAATGGCCCCTGATCCCAAGGAGACCGCAGTCTAAATAGGGATGACTAGACAAGGCAAGAGAAGCCTGGTGAAGAGATTTAGAGAGAATAGGACAACTTTTCAGGGTTTGGAAGGGTTGGGGTATGGAAGAGGGGATCACTTTGTCGGGCTCCACAAGGCAGACCTAGGAGTAGGAACTAGACATAGTAGATAGAGTTGAGGACTTAAGGGCCAAGAAGATCTGGGTTCCAATCTCGCCTCAGACAATTACTGGCTATGTGACTTGCAGTCAATCATTCACTCTCAGTTTCCCCATCTCTTGGATGGGAATAATAATTGCACCAAGCTCTCAGGGTTGTTGCAGAGCTCAAATGAGATAATATATATAAAGTGATATATAAATATTATTTTTAAGAGAACAGAATGGAAGTTGTAGAGAGGATAGTGCAGTAGTCTGAAAAAAAAAACCTATCTAAACCTAGAGATTTATGCTTATTGTGTTAGGCAATGCGGGCACATTATTGTGGGGGGGATGACATACCAAAGTGGTATATTAGGGAGATAACTATGGTGCTATGGTGCAGGGCTGCCTGAAAAAGAGAGAGAATTGGTAAAAGGAAGGCCAGTTTAGATCTTCTAACCCTAAGTGTCAAATGAACGGGCTGGATGTTAGAGATGTTTGTTGGGGCTTCTTTTCATAGGGATAGCTTAGAATCTACAGCTGTATTTTCAACATGGATTTCCTGTGACTCTGGGTTCTTCCAAATATTCAACACAATGGAGTGGTCAGAGTCAGGAGATACGGGGCCTCCTTCCAGCTCTGCTATTGGCTATCATCTGGACGCTGTTAGGTAAGCCACTCATGCTTCTCTGGGACTCAGTTTACACATTTATAAAATAAAGGCATTGGGGGCTTTAAAGTTTGAAACTGGGGTAGGTATAATAATATCTAGCTTTTCTTCTAACACTAATATGTTATACCCTTTATACTTCAAGTGAAGAAACTTGCCCAAGGTCACACAACTGTTTGTTGTTGTTTGAAGAGGACCAATGACATCAGGAAGGTGATGTCTTTACTAGGCAAGGCTGTGCCAATTCCTCAGCCTCATTCTCTTCCCTAGAGCCATCTGAGTCCAGTGGCAAGATAGAGGTCAGAATGACTGGAAATGACTCCCAGTCACACAACTAGAAAGCGTCTGAGGCTGAATTTGAGCTTCAGTCTTCTTGACCCCAGGCTCTCTATCAGCTGGGCCACCTACTTGCCTCAACTGAAAGCTGAAGGCTACATTAGCCGTTGAAAATAGAAGTAGAGTCTTTTGAAGGCTTTGGGAAGAAGGGGAAGCTACTGCAAAATGCTTTGCTAGCAATTGCTGAGTTTTTCTCATTTATGCAACAAGGAGTAATTCTTCTTTGCATGAGGAAGTCCCGTGTTCTTATATTCTGTCTGTGTCCTGTAGCTGACTCATAAGAACAGAAAACCCCAGTCTGAACATGGGGACCTGTGGTGGCTGGCTTGATGGATCAACCATTCCCCTCTTTTTATAGATGAAGACACTGAGATGTGGGAGGGTTAACTGACTTGCCTACGGTCCCACTATGGCAAGCATTTGGATTAGCCTAGAATCATCTGAATTCCAGTCCAGAACTCTTTCCACGCATTGAAGACAAACTAAACAGACCTGTTACTCAAAACAACAACAGTTAAGAGAGGAGGGCTTCTCCTCCAGTCTCTGACCCAAAAGCTGAGTAACTTGGGGAGAGGGACCACGTGACTTCAGCAGCTTAGAAACAGCTAAATTAGGCACCTGGTTAGTCAGGACAATTAGTGCAAATAGGAAGCTACCAGATGACAAGTTTTGGCTTCTTGTTTGTCCTTCATTCTTAGAGAGGACCATGCCAGCAATGGCAAGAGTTGCAAGTGAATTGGATTTACCTGAGGCATGGCTATGCAAAGTCACCAGCCTCACTTTCTCCTCTAGGGTCATCTGAGTCCAATGGCAAGATAAAGATCAGGAAGACTGGAGAGGGCCCTGGATGCAGTAGGAGACCTTGGCCTTTTTCAGCTAAGGGTTTTAACAGATCTCAGTTTTACTGAGGCAATACCTATTCAGTGATTAAGGCTAGGTAAGAAATTAGGGAGAGAATGATCTCTTTTCCTAAGTAAAAAAAAAATATCAACCTGGGAGGGGCAGACTGGTATCATACAGAACCTCAATTTCTAATTTCAATGATTTAGTATTATATATTTCATTATTATATAATACATTGTTATATATTATAGTTTTTGTTCCTGGGTTCAAAACCTTTGCCATTATGTGACTTTGGTCAAATAACATCTCTTTGCTTCAGTTTCTTTAACTACAAAGCATGGGGATTGGACTAGGTGACCCCAAAGGTCCCTCCCCTTAATGAATCTATGACTCACTCCCTGGCCTCCCCCAAAGCCGGGTGGGTCTCTGGATATGAAATGTTTCAGCATTTCTCCCCATGTCATAAATTTGTCTAAGGAGAAGAAGTATTCATTAAGCACCTGCTACATGCCAGTTATTGAGCTAAGAGTTCAATCCTCACAACAACCTTGGGAGGTAGGTGCTATTATGACCCCCATTTTATAGTTGAGGAAACTGAGGCAGATAGAGGTTAAGTGACTCACCCAAGGTCACACCCCTAGTAAGTGTTTGAGGCTGAATTTGAACTCAGGTCTTCTTGACTCCAGGCCCAGGGCTCTATCCATTGTGCCACATAGTTGCAAAAAAAAAAAAAATGCTTGTAGAATACATTTTATTTTTCATGCCCAGAGTACAAAGATTGCTAATTATGGCTGACAGCAGAAAGAATGATAAACTTGGCATCACAGGACTCAAGTTCCAATCCTGACTTTGTTATGTCCTACTTATGTGACCTTGGGCAAATAACTTAATTCCTCTGGGCTTTATTTTTCTCATATAAAATGAGGGTGTTGGACTAAATGATCTCTAGAGTCCTTTCCAAATCTAGAAAGATAATCCTAGAATTAGATGGTACAGTGGATGGAATGCTGGGTCTGGAGTCATGAAAACCTGAGTTCAAATCCACTCTCAGACACTTTCTATCAGTGTGACCCTGGGCAAGTCACTTAACCTTTGCTTCAGTTTCCTCATCTGTAAAACGAGTAAAATTCTTATCAGCTCTAAATCTATGATACTATGGTAAGGCATTTCAGAATGAAGATGCCTTCTCTATAGTCTTAGAGAGTGTCTAGAGCATGGATAGATTTAGTGACTTCCCCAGGGCCACACAGTCACTATATGTCAGAGGCAGGATTTGAACCGAGATCATCCTGACTCCTAGACCAGTTTTCTATCAAAAGATATCAAAACCTCTCCAAATAGCATCATCCTGCTACATGTATGCATGGATGTATAAGTGTGTATAGTGTGAAACATTGCCACTGAATTCCTTTTATAAGGGGTGAAAGGGTGCATCTCTGGTCCAGATTTGGACCACTAAAAATGCCATGCAAATGCTTCTCTCCAATAGGAAACTGTAGATGAGGAATTCATCTCAGTCCAAGGCTTCGGGATAAGCATGAGCAAACATTCTATCATCCTGGTGCAGAGGAACTGACCAGATGGGCCAGTGGCAACTCTGCTGGGTTCTTGCCTTCTACCCTTGATAAAGGGGAATTTCATTGGCCAGCTTTGGATCAAAGCGCCAGTAGTCGGAGTCAGCCTCCTCTGGGGGCCTTTCCCTACTTGTAGACCCACCTGGACTGGAGTAAGCCTTGTATCTCCTTGTTCCCCCCCACCCCCAACCCTTTTTTTTGTTGCTAAAAAAATAAATCAGTTCTAATAAAACCCCAGCCATTTATAGTGTATTCTTTATTGTCCGCTAATCCTGTCCAACCTCATTAAACGGCCGTGTGTGGGTTATTTGCTGTGGCTGGAATTATCAAAGGCATTTTTCAGCAGGGGCACCAGCACAAACACTGGTTCCAATGCCAGCTCCTACAGTAACAGGGACATCTTAGAATCAGACTTGACCAAATGACCCCGCTCATTGGCGATTAGTTCTTAATTTCGGCACCAGGGTCATCCTGGAAGGATTTGTACCATAAGTCACTGTTCACCACTCTCATGAAAAAGATGTGACTTATTAGAAAACTCACTGTACTCAGTGCAGTTAATGAGATGTGGAAAGCTTTGTAATTTGATTTGCTGGGCCATATGCTGTAAGGGGATACTGCTGATTTCATTCCTCCCTGTTTAATTTAAGCAGTATGCAATATCTTCTTCGTATGGCTACTTATATAATAAAAATTAACTTGGGGTATAAAAAAATACACCATTGTGGGGTTTATGACTTGGTGTGGTTCAGTCTCAAGTGTTTTTCATTTAAACATCTGTAAGTAATGTGTGGGTCTAATTTTAAATCCCGGCAAATATTTTCCATTTAACATTTGGTCGAACTGACAAGTTTGCCGAGGTGGCTTGCAGGCATTGTCAGTAACAGATACTCGCACTATCCCCAAGGCTATATTGCCTTTTCTTTTTCTTAATTGAAGATAGCAGTAATTCAAAACTGGGTCTTTTTTTGACCCTTTTTACATCTTGCGGGGTTGCAAGAAGCCAGCTCATAGAGGCAGCCGTTTCAATCCCTTTAAACTCCAGCTGGAGTGGAATCTCTTACCACTCTCAAAATAGTTACCTTGGTCCTTGCTTTTCCCTGCAACATGGGATCGCAAGGACGTCCATTGCAAATTCAGGGAAGCTTGATGTGGGAAAAGGGCCCTCCCAGGCTCCGCTCTGAACAATGGAGTACTTAACAGGAAATTTCAAGGGAGGGCTGGTAAGGAGATGTTGGGGGAGGGGAGATGGAGTAGTAAAGTGAGATTATGGAGGCATCACGAACCCCTGAGGGGGAATCCAAGGATCCAAGTTCAAGTTGTTTGCCTGCTATTTAAAATTTTATTTCAATTCAACAAACATTTATCATACATGCCAAATGTTCTAGGGCAGCACCGGGGTGAGGGTGGGGTTATGGGAACAGAGATGAGAAAAAAAATTACGTCTTTATTTTGACTAACCTCTAACTGAAATTTAGCGTTTTCTTCTATTATGAATTTTTAAAATACCCCACTATTATTCAGGGAAAGGGTTCACAGGTTGGCCAGGCTGCCAAAGGGGTCAATTAACACAAAAAAGTTTAGGAATCTCAGGTCTAGTGATACAAAACCAAAATAATCACTGCCCTCAGAGGAGTTTGGGGGGGCAATAAATGCACAAATAAGCATATATATAATATAAAGGCATTTTGAGGTGTGTCCATAAGATAGGAGTGGGGATCAAGTTAGGATTCTTGTAGGAGGGATACCTGAGCTGTGTTTTGAAGGATGCTAGAAATGATATGGGGGCAGCTAGATGGCACAGTGCATAGAGCACCAGGTCTGGAGTCAGGAAGACCTCAGTTCAAATTTGACCTGAGACTCTTACTAGCTGTGTTACCCTGGGTAAGTCATTTGACCCTGTTTGCTCCAGTTTCCTCATCTTAAAATGAGCTGGAGAAGGAAATGGCAAACCACTCTAGTATCTTTGCTAAGAAAATTCCAAATGGGGTCGGAAATGACTGAAATGACTGAAAAACAGGGATTCTAGATAACAGAAATGAGGATGGAGATTATTATAGGCCGAGGGACTATCCTTGCAATTTGGGGACCATTAAGTAAGTTGGTTTGCTTGAAATGGAGTGTGTGAATGGAAGTGATCACTCTGGAAAGAGAGGTTGCTGGAGGTATCTTGTGCAGGGCTTTAAATACTGGACAGAGTATTTGGTCTTGTATCCTAGAGGCAATGAGGAAGCACCTCAGGTTTCTTGAACAGAGGAACAGCATAGTCAGATTTTTGGTTTTTTTTTTTTTAACCTACCATTTAAAAACCCTCACAGAAGTCCACTATAGGGAGAGGGGGTAAGAGAGCAGGATGGGTTCTCAGCCTCCCAGAGTCTCTAGGGATTTGATCAAGCAAGGGTCCAACTCTGTGTCCCAAAGCAGGCTTGATCAAATGACCTTGATCTTCTTTGATCAGAGCCAACCATGCTATGTCAAAATAATAACATCACTTGACAAAACAAAGGAGATTGAATGTGCAGACTGGTTGTAGGGGCCATGAATGACAGCACCAGGCTTGCTACTCACTTAATGAAGGTGAGAAGAACACATTTACACAACTTTGTTTTTCTTGATCATCATCCAGTACCAAGGTAGAGATGGTGACATTGAGGATCAGCAGGGGGAGACACACCTGGAAACATTATTAAACTATTTCCCATACTGACTTCAGAAAAAAAATATTGGCAGGGGTGGGCAGAAGATTGAAAGGGAGATGAGACAAGTAAAAGAAAGGCCGTGGATTGAGTTCAAGAGTATCCTAGATTTAGAGCCGGAAGAAACTTTATTTCATTTAGTCTAGCCAACTCATTTTACAGATGGGGAAACTGAGGCCCACAGAGATGAAAAGTTGTATTTAACATCAGACACAGAGGTGGTCAGTGGCAAAGTTGAAATCTAAACCCAGGTCTGACTCCAAATTCAGTCTTTCTCCCACTGTACTAGGAAAACTTCGAGAGTTTGGTCTGTTGATTTTTTTTTGGAAGATCAGGACATTATATTTATTTTAAATAAAATAATGGACCTCTGGGCCCCCATTTCTAAGCAATCTCTGATATCAATGGATAGCTTTGGGTAGCCCAGCAAACAAACAGCTGAAAATGGGAGCAAGTTAAATCCAATGACAGTGCCTGCCACTGGGGGTCAGAATAAGCATGCTTAGTACGAATGTGGACAGCCTTCCCTGAACTTTCACAGAAGGGGAAGGCAACTGTGAACAGAAGTAACACACTCCAGGAAATAGAAGGCTGGCCTCCATCACTGATGGGAGATGCATCTTAGGGGTTCCTGGAGACACAGCCTCAGCCCCTTCTTCCCCCAAGTTCAAGCCACCAGCCAGTATTTGGGGGGAAAAGGCAAGCTCCTCCCCCCAAATTTGCCAGGTTCCAGGCTCTAAGTTGCCTTTAAAAGTGAGCCAGACAGGTTGACAGATGCTGGGCCTCTGATAACAAAAGCAGCACAGCCCCACTGAAGATTCCACATAGAAAGGAAATGCTTCATTTGGATGCAGAATGAATACCAAAGCATGGAACTGATGGCTTAGTCCCTTGAAATCTCAGAATGGAGGCTTGTTATGTCTTAGCATCATGCTTGAGAGGGAAAACTAGGGAAGAAGCCATCTAAAAAAGCCCCAAACAGGCTTTAATTTTCATTTAGTTGCTGTTATTGCCTTTAGATCAAGGTTGCCTTCTTGTTAACCCTGGACTACAGATGCAGAAAATGAGATTTCCCCCCACAGAGGGATTAGCCACAAAGAAGAGTTTTGGAATGTGAAGTTCTTGAGAGAGGAGATCAATGGGTCTGAAATGTTTGGGGGAGAAAAATCTTCAGGGTTATAGAGCTAGGCTAAAGCTCTTTTGAAAAAGTTCCAAAATTATCCTCATTTAAAAGTGTTGTGGATAAAAAAGCAAGTCACTCTTTTCTTCCCAAGAAAGTCACTTTATTTTTTAATCTCTAGGATATTGTTAATGCTGAAGATCTCTGATGCTTCCACCATTTTCAAAGTGAGGATTTAAAATCAAGGCTATGAATTTTTTCTCTCTCCAAAGGTCCTTATGTAGAAGTCCCCAAGTTCTGTTCCCATTCATGGATCATAGATGAAGAACTGAAAGGGACCTTAGAGCTTGTCAGTTCCAACCCCTCATTTTACAAATGAGGAAACAGAGCCCCAGAGGGACTGCTGTCCATAGTCATACAATTAGTAAATGTTGGAGCCAGGATTCAAAGGAGCTCTTATTGGTAAAGTGACTAACACAGTGTGTGGCACATTAGAGGCATATAACAAATGCTTGTTTCCTCCCTCCCTCTGTCTCTTCCTCCATTCCTTCCTTTCTTCCCTCTCTCCTTCCTCTTTTCTCTTCCTTCTTTCCTCTATTTCCTCCCTCCCTCCCTTCCTCCCTCCCTGACTTTTTTCTTTCCTCTCTCCCTCCCTTCCTCCCTCCTTCATCCTCCCTCCCTTTTTCTTTCTTCTTTCCTTCCCTCCTCCCTCCTCTCTCCTTCCTTCCTCTTCCTCTCTTCCTTCTTCTCTCCCTGCCTGTCTTCTTTCTTCCCTCCCTCTTTCTCTCCCTCCCTTCCTTCCTTCCTTTCTTCCTTCCTTCTTTCCTTCCTTCCTTCTCTCCCTCTCTTCCTCCTTCTCTCCCTTACTCTCTTCCTGTCTTTCTTCTTTCCTCCCTCCCTCCCTCCCTCTCTCCCTCCCTCCCTCCCTCCTTCCCTCCCTTCTTTCCTTCCTCCCTCCCTCCTTCCCTTCCTTCCTTCCTTCCTTCCTTCCTTCCTTCCTTCCTTCCTTCCTTCCTTCCTTCCTTCCTTCCTGCTGTGAGGCAAGTGCTAACATGGAGGTCAAACAAAGTGATACAAGGACATTCTCAAGGTCTCTCTGAAGACCTTTGGAATTGATTATGAAACATGGGAGACACGGGTACAGGACCGCCCAGCGTGGTGTGTCCACATCACAGAAGGTTTTGTACTCTATGACTCTATGAGCAAAGCCCAATTGCAGTAGCTCAAAAGAAACCTGAGCTGTACAAATTTAGACACATCTGTACTCCAAATGTTCATATGAACTATTTGTACCCGACCTGTGGTAGAGCCTTCTGAACTGCTATTGGTCTGGTCAGCCACAGTCGGACACACTGTACCTTCATCCCCACATAGTGATGTCATTTTGTTCCTCCTTGAGAACAAAGGACAACAGCTAAGCTTCCTTTCTCCTGGAGCAGACTTCTATCCACACGGCCTCCCAATGATGCTACATTGGTACCTTTCTTGGTTTCAAATTCAGAGGGAAAGAGTTTTGTATCTTTTAGACTGGATTATTATGTCTAAGAAAACTGTAAAATGATGTCGCAAATGTAATCTCTTGGGCCATCAGCTTTAAGACTTATGGAAAACAGGAATTTTAACTACCTAAATACATCCTCCTTGCCTCCTCCCCTTAGTTATGGAATTGTGCGACAGAAATTGAGGTTCAATACAGGGAATTAATGAAGTTTTAAGAAACAAGTGTTAGAGGGGATGGAATACTGGATCTGGTATCAGGGGATGGAATCTTTGCTTTGTTACTATCTATGTGACCTTGAGTAAGTGATTTCACCTCTTCTGGACCCACTTCCTCACATGACATCCCAGATCCTTTTCCAGCTGTCTATTTGTGATCCTAGTAATAAAACAACAACAAAGTATCACTTTAAACAGACCACTTCCTTTTTCCTGTGAACACAACATTGCCCTCTGCTGTTCAGCCTCTGCATAGACACTATAAGTAAGCAGAACGGACCATAGATGGATGGGTGCATAGAGATCAGCACATTGGTCAGTATCTACAGATCCTCAAGCTGGATACCCAGTTCACATTGACCTGAGTGCAACTGGGGAAACTGTTATTTTCCTTCTGGAAGGTGGAGAAGCCCAAAGTTTATTTAATCTTTTCTAGGCAACTTATTTTATTGCATTTTTAATTTCCTCTCTTGCATTAACATGACCCTTCTCACTGGCTTCCCACGCCTGGTGCTTAATTACTTATCATTAGCAATGTACATGGGGGCCTTACTGCATATTTATAAATGTGATCATTAGTACATGGAAAGACAAAGACTTCTTTAAGACAGTCATTAGTTATTCTGTTTTCATGGAAATGTTCATTAGGAGAAACTACCCACCTGGTTAAATAATTATAATTAAGAATTGGTAATCTCCTTTGCATTTTTAACTTGATCTTCTGTCTGCGCTTGTGAAGCTGATGCAGTCTTACTTGGCTATCCTTCTACCTTCCATTTTCCTGTGGAATTGTCAAGCTCTTGAAAAATCAGTTTGGAAACTATAGGTAGTGAGTGATTTATTGAAAAAAAAAATAGTTCATGCAATTATCTGTAAACCCATTAACTAGATACTGGAAGCAAGAGATTATATAAGCCAGCACTTCAGTAAATGGAGTTAAGATCATGTCAACAGGGGTTCAATTTAATATAATTCAATAAGTATTTATAAAGAACCTATGGTTTGCAAGATGTTGTGAAGTTGAGTTCATTCTTTTCCCTTTAATGTGGGAGATATTGAAATTCTGGAATTTCAATCTGACTGGTCAGTACCCATTATCCATAAAGACAACTGGGCACACACACTTCAGGGAGGTGCCTACTGATATTTACTGCATCACCTCAGGTAAGTCACATAAATTTTCTGAATCTTAGTTTCTTCATTTGTTCAAAAAGAGAGAGAGAGAGAGAGAGAGAGAGAGAGAGACCGAGAGAGAGACAAAGAGAGAGACAGACAGAGAGAGACAGAGACAGAGAGAGACAGAGACAGAGAGAGGGGGGGAGGGGAAGGGTTTTGGACTAGAAAGTCTGAAAGGTCCCTTCTAGCTAAAACCCTATGATTCTATGACCCTTCCTTGGGAAGGAGGACCCCATAAAGGGTCTCCCGAACAAGACATGGACTTGTTTTCATAGTTTTCTGATTCTAGGGAGAATCACAAGAGTCCAGAAGGCTGGGAAAGAGAGCCCCATGGCCCATGGTCTTGCCAAGGCTTCTTAAAGCATGAGGGTTTCATGAAAATCTTTGGAATTACAAGAAGACACTTGTAAGCATGTGCCAGCTGGGGTGATAGCCATACTGGAAAGCAAGCTGAGTCATTCGGCTACCCCTTGCATGCGAGGAGGATAGTTGGTGCACCATGGTCCCTGCGGGATTCACCAGTGATAAACCACAACTGTGTGCAAACCTGGGCGGGGGCACCAATATCATCTGTAAACAATTAGGCATCCCCTGCTCACTCGTCTCAGTTTTGAGAAGCTAAGGAAGTCTGCAATCAGTTATATCTCCAATTACCATAAAAATATATTAGCCATTCATTCATTTATTAATGATTCATCAGTTAACCACACATAATGAGCAAATAATTAGCCGTGCTGTACGGTTGCCAAAATTGAAGAAGTGTTGGCATTTTACAGATGAAAGGTTGCATTTATGCAAAAGTCTGGTGATGATAAAGTTAATATGGAAGATAATTATGAAAGTGGCTGTCCTACATTACAGGCGGTCCCACAAAACTTGCCTAATTGAACTGAAATTAATATTCTTCCAAAGTATGCATGTTACCGCACACTGCCTGCTGGATTTCACTGGGAGATCTCCCCTTAGTAAGGTACACAGCACAATACAAGTTAATAAAATGCCAGACAGCAAGACTGTGTTCTTTGTTTGCTCGATGCAAGGCCTCATGGAAAACAATAAATTGCATTCATGTCAGCTGAGGCCCATCCCTTTGCTAATTACCGTTTGGTGCTGAAATGACTTCTGTGAAATTGGGAGCATGAAGAAACACACAGCCTTACAAGGAAGGCTTTTCAGACTTTTGCAGTGAATGTAAGATAGGCCTCAGGCACACAGATGTTAAAACAGTGAATTCCCCTACAGATTACACTAATGGAAACCCTGTCAGGGAAAGTCAAATCCGGGGTCTGTGGTCAAAATCTAATTAAGGTTTCTGTACTTAAAAGGGATACGAACACCCAGAGGCGGGTAAGAGTGTATAAGAAACTCACTTGTTTGTAAAATTGTTCGTGTGAATAGTAACTACCATTGAGCGATTACCTACAAGGTAACACCTGTTCTTTGCCCAGTGAAACCCACCCCCTCCCCTCCCCTTCTTGGCCAGATTTAATAATCTTGGGTTATTTCAGAGGTCAGCCAGCTTTGGCTCGGCTCGCACCACGCCGCCCTTTGACCTTGAGGGCCATGCACAGGTCTGGGATAGAAATGGAGGTTTCAGGCTTGGGCTGGGGTCCCCAAAGATGCTTTCTGGTGCTCCATTAAAGCACTCCCCAATCCCCCAAGGCCACAGAGAGGCCTTGGGAAGGACACACTTCTTCCTCCGGGTTCAGGGAAGGCCCCTGTTCCTTTTGTGGGGAAACAAAGGGTCGTCTGCCTGGTGCGAGCTTGGGGATCCTGCCGAGAGTATCTCCTGGATCCCACACAGCTGCAGTGTATGCTCATGGCCTGTTTTATAATAGAGGAAATGAATTTATAATGCCGCAGTCTCTTCATTTGCACCAAGCACAAATTTTCCCCTTAAATACTTAAAAACACCACTCAGCATTGGATATACCTTAAATTTCAAATAAATGAAATCTTAATCCAGCATGTTGCTGAGGCTGAGTTGTTATTAAAGAAATAAATTTGAAACAGCAAGCGGTTTGAGGATTTTTGAATTTAATTATTTAAATCTACTTAGGGTAACTCTTGTGCACTATTTCAGTTTCCCATTGAGAACATGATTTCTGGGAAAGGTATCCCACCCAGGGCCTGGGCAATATTAACTTTCACAGACAACTGTGGACTCGGCAGTGGAGACAAACTCAAAAAAAGGCATTAGAGAGAAACTCAGGGACATTTGTTTTCCTGTAAAATTCAGCAGAAAGATTAGTCAGTAACACAGGACAAGGCTTTTCGGAGGTTTGAGGAAGTGAGCTCCCCTTGCAGCTCACACGGCATTATACAAATGTTCTGTTAAAATGTAAGCCTCTCGCAACTCTTCAGGGAGTGATAAGCGGGTGGCATATTTCATTCAGCAATTTTAAGGGTAACAGTAAAGACAGATCAATCCAGGAGCAATGTAACCTGCAGGATTAAAATGGCAAGCAACTTCTTTAGGGTGCTGGTGAATGTTATTCCTCCTGGTTAATGGTGGGAGGGTGCTTCTTTTGGCTCATTGGGAATGGATGCTGAACTGAGAATGCCCAAAAGGCCTTAATCAGGGCTGGTGGTAGGCTTGCATCTGTTGGCAGTGGCCACCACGCCTCACTCTTGCCGATTACTAAAGTACTTGTCCAGATTGAATTCAAGTTGACATTTCAGTCAATTCCCAACCCTAATAACACTTCTATTTAATACTGCATTTGGGGGGGAGGGGTGTGTAGGAAGGAAAGGAGAAAGGGGCAAGGAAGACGCCTGTGTTTATGATGGTAATGCTTTCTGAAATGGAGTCGATTCTGACTATAAGGGTGGATTAGTGATTTCGGAAGAATATCTTGGCAGCCATGTGGATGACGTACCACAGAATAGAGAGACTGGAAGCCAGGAGTCCAATTAGGGGGTTGTTGTAATAGTTCAGGTAAGAAGTGATGAGGGCCAGTTTTCAGAATAATATGGACCTATTTTGAAACCCAAAGGAGTTTAAAGGGGACCAGTTGCCAGAAATCTGTTGAAATTCTTATTCTAACTTGGTGTCATCTATACCTTTAGACCCTGAGGATAGCATTTTGGAGAAACTCTAGTACTATCACCTTTCTACTCTGGGCTTGTCATCTAATAGCCACATACACTTGGTCATTTTTCAGAACTGCCCAAGGGCAGTTTCCATAGTCCCTTATACCCCATGTAGGTATAAAGATACTGACTTGGAGTTCTTTCCATATCTATAATTTCATCTTTTTTTTCTTGTCCAATATAAAATATACTTGGAAACCAAAAGAGTTTTTTTAAGGGGAAAAAAAAAAGCAGATCTCAGTGTGAGGCCCAGCCTCAGCCTTGGCTTCATACCTAATAAATGAAAAAGAACAGGAAAATTGCGTAATTCGCAGCATTCAGAGACTTAACATTGAATAACTTTTGTGCTCTCTAGAAGAGATCTGCCTCTTGGAACCCTTGTCTCCCCCAAAGGTGCCCTTCTTCTCCTCCCTCCTTTCAGTTCTCCACCTTCAACTATGTGATTATTTAGTATTTATTTACAAACACATTATATCACCCTCAACCCCTGCCAAAGAATGTTCACTCTTGAATCCGTACCCCTAGTCTCTAGCTTGGTACTTGCCACTAAATGAGAGCTTGGTGATTGACATGTCAGAAGTCAGGGTAAAGTAAATGACGTCAAGTGATTAAAGCAGTGGACTGGTCATCAGGAGGTTTTATTTTCTAAGACAATCTCACTGACTTTTTGGTAAATTCCCTTCAAACTCTTCATGACTCTGTTTTTCCATCTTTTAAAAGGGAATACTTGTGTAGATCATACCTATCTACAAAGCCTATGTAGGAGGTTCGAGGGTTAATACATGCAAAGCATTTTGAGTCCCTAGATGCAATATAAGTACAAATTATTAATGCTAAACTGTTATTTTATTAAGTACTGTAATAATAAACCAGACTCTTCAGCAGCCAATTACATTTCCTCATGTAGTTGGTGACATTTAGATTCCTTTGTTAGGCAGATGGTGCAATATTGCACCTTTTGAAAAAGTAGGCATTTGGGGAAGGAAATTAATTCAGAACTATTTATAATACAACAAGACACTGGGCTTCTTAATAAGTGAATTTGAACCATTTTCCTCAGTGAAATCACAGCTGACCTAGCCTTCAAAGAAATTCTTTGTAATTCTCTAGTCCTCAAATGGAACTTTTGGCTTTGGGCAATAGAGTAGATGAGTGACCCAAGGAGGTTCAGTGACTTATCCGAGGTCACGTAGGTAGTAACCAAAAGAAGTGGAAGGTGAATCCAGGTTCTCTGACTCTACAATGAGAGTTTTTCTATTGTGCCTCCCATGATGTCTGTTCACATCCTACATTCATACCTGATTCAGCTGGACTGCCCCCTCAAACCACTTTGAAAGCCAAATGTTCCTTGTGAAAGATCATACTATTTCCAGTGGCCCAAATTCTCTGGAATTAACTCCCTGTTGTGACTTTCTTCCAGGACGCATAAAACATCTCCAACCAATCTATGCAAACTTATTTCCCAACCAACATCCTTCTTAATGATTAGGCTTGTTTCTCTGTCCCATTAACATGCTATGCTTATCCTCCATGCTTTTGCTTAGTCTTCCTCTTAACTGGATTGTCCTCCCCTCCCCTCTCCTCTTCATCTACCTGCACCTTACCCATCCTTCAAGGCCTATTTCTTTCACAACACTTTTCTGGCCACTTTTGCTTTCATCTGTTCCCCTCTCCTCTGAGGTACCACAAGATTCAGCCCTTGGTCACACCCTGTTTTGTATTTCTCATTGTTGTTTCCTATGTGTAATTCTTTACTCCCCAGCTAAGTGATAGATCCCTGGGGGTGGGGACCATCTCTTACACTTCTCTATCCCACACCCCCACCCTTCACTGACTTATTCCTTTGCACCTATCACCAACACACTATAATTACTTGGTGATTAATGGATAATCAGTCCAGGTTAGCTAACGCAGGAAATGTATTACTCCAGTAGTGATGATACTACCTTATAATACTGGCAATCAGGGAAAGAGAAAGTCCTGCTGCTACTGCAACCCAGTCCCTATAGTGTGGACTCATGTAGCCTTTTTGAATTTCACTGGTACAAACCATAGGTAGATATATTACAGGTGCACTTGGGTTAATGTCTCTAAATAGGGAACGAGTATTAACAAATTCATTAGGTAGGGTCCTTTATTCATTATTGTGAAAGATAATCATTTGTTAACTTAAGTAAGACCCTCTGCCTTCCTGGGAACTGTCATTCTGTGAAAATATTGATGGGAGCAGGGTGCCTTGCTAGGAAATGCGAGAATTGGCCGTCCACACATTGAGAAATTTAAACACATTGTCTTATTACTGACAAAGGACAATGATTTTAATTAGAGGGAGCCAGGTGGATAGAGCTCTGGACCTGAAGTTAGGAAGACCTGAATTCAAACCTGGCCTCAGCATTTACCAGCTCTGGGACCCCAGACAAAGTGCCTGTCCTACTCAGCCTCAGTACCCTCAACTGTAAAATGGGGAGAATAACACCAATTTCTTAGGGGTTTTGTGAAGTTGAAATGAGGTATTTGTAAAGCACTTAGCACAGTGCCTGGAATGTAGTGGGTATTTAATAAATCCCCCTTCTTTTCCCTTCCCCTCCCTTCCTCTTCTCCCCTCCCCTCCCCACCCTTCCACTCCCCTCTCCTGTCCCCTTCCTTCCTTCCTTCCTTCCTTCCTTCCTTCCTTCCTTCCTCCCTTCCTTCCTCCCTTCCTTTTTTCCTTCTCTCCTTCCTTTCAGACTGACAATTCAAGCAGATGATTACAATTGGCTATAGAAATCTAAGCAAACCCTAATAGATATATTAAGTTTACTGAATATATACTTACAGTCTTTCTTGGTATCTGAAGAGGTCCCCACTGCTGATAATAATGTAATCTAGGGTTTATAGGCATGGCTGGGGGAAGAAAGGGTAACTGCCTTCCATGCTATCCACATTACAATTTCTGGTCATGACTACGGCAGACACTAGGCCTGTACCTCTTGGCAGCTCTGCTTTTTGGCCATGGAGCTGCCCAACCTCATTGACTCAAATGGAGAAAGCCCATTCTTGGTTCTTGACAGTGATTCATGATCCTTGTTCAGCCCTTCCACTTTGCAGCCCCAAAGTGTATGATGTTCTATCTCAGGTGCTTGTGGACACACACTCAGTTGTCCACGCCAAGGTCATCTCTTGCATCCTGGGCCATCGCCAGTCATCCTGACTCTTGTCCTGCCACTGGACTTCAATGACACTGGAAGAGACAGTGAAGTTAATGACTTTACTCAGCTCTGCTTCACTTAAATCCAATTCGTGTTCAAGTCAAGATAGCACACCTCACATTGCGATGTCATTGGTCCCCTTCAAAAAGGAAGGATAAACAAGAATATCAACATCAACCACCAGTTGCTTGGGTGTTGGGTTGCTTTTCACATGCTATCCTTTATAAAAACAGACAATGTCAGTTGTAATAACTCAGCTCTGACTGACATTTAGCAAATTTATCTGCAATGTGAATAATAATTAGATCCTGGGTTTAGAGCTGAAAAGTCATGAAAAGGTCATCAAATCTAACTCCTTATTTTATAGATGAGGAAATGAGATCCACAGAGACCTCCATCATAAGTGACTTGCCCAGGTCATGTAAGTGGTCAAAATTAGAACTGGACTTTGAACCCAGACTTTTGGATTCAAATCCAGGGCTCTGTTCAAGGCATTCCATAGTCTGGTCAACAAACAAATAAATAAAAGGTCAAGATAGTAACAGCTAGCATTGAGATAGCACTTTGAGGTTTGCAAAGCACAACAGCCCCATAAGGTTGGTGCTATTATTATCACCATTTTACAGATAGGGAAATTGGGCCACAGAGAAGTTACAAGACTTCTCCAAGGTCATATAGTAAGTGCCTGAGCTTGGATTTAACTTGGGTGGCCCTGCTTCCAGACCCAGTACTCTAAGCACTATGGCACCATCTACCTGCCTAAGATCATTTCATGTTTCCAAGTCTAACAGCATCAAGGTTGATGGTACTCTGTTTGGCCTGTTCACATTGCAGACTGCTTCACCAAGTGCCAAATTTTATTAAAATTTTATTTTGAACAGTGATGCTCAAATGCACAATGGGGAAAACCATTATCTGACTGTGGTCCAAGAACTTCAGGGGCTCAATTGCTTCAAGATGTTGCAAACGTAACTGGGATTCTGGATTGAGATTTTTGACCTCGTCATCCAGAGGCTTCTTCAGGCTGCTGTCAATACTTTAGAACATGGAGGAAAAGCAATAATATAGATGGTTCTTTATTTAGTATTTGCAGAGCACTTTCCTGATAATAGGTCTTAGCCCTGGGAGATAGGCAGCATAATAAAAACTCTTAGTACTATTTTACAGATGGGGAAATTGAGTCAGAGAGGTGGAGTAACTTGTCAGTAGCTAGGAAACATCAGAGGCAGGAATCAGACCCTATGTCTCTTCTGATGCTAAGTCCATGCTCTCCTTCCTCCATGCTCCATGGATATGTGGATCCAAAGCCCATGCTTTCAGAAACAAAATACAGCTACTACGTAACCCCAAAGGGAGGCAAAGCTGAAAGTAGTCAATGGATGGCTAGATGGTGTGCTGTCTAGACGAAAAAACATGGGATCGGTGCTTCAAGAAGGGCCAACAGGGAAGGCGAAGGAAGCAAACATTTATTAAGAGCCTACTCTGTGCCAGACACTTTACAAATAATATCTCATTTGATCCTTGCAACAAACCTATGAGGTAGGTGCCATAATTATCCCCATTTTACAGTTGGGGCAAAATGACTTGCCCAGGGTCACATAGATAGTAAGTATCTGAGACTGCATTTGAATTCAGGTTTTTCTGACTCCAGGCCCAGTGCTCTACCACCTAGCTGGGAGGTACAAGGTACTCTATTCCTTAAGGGGGTTACATTCTATTGAAGTTTTATTATAGCTATTATGTATCTAAAACTGTGTGCCATGTTTGGTATTAAAATGAATGGATCCCACACATGCCTGTAATCTCATCTGTTTGGGCAGCTGCTAGTGTAGACATTATCCCCACTGAGGCAGAGGAGGAAGAGATCTGTGCCCCCTGGTCCTTTGAGAGATATCTAGGGGTCTTGAAGGAGGAAGAGACTTGTCTCCATCACACAGACAGAATCCTACGGCTGCCTTGGGCGAGCCATTGAATTGCCCTGCCCCTCAGTTTTCTCACTCTAAAATGATGGGGTTTGGACCAGATGGCCTTTGAGGTTCCTTCCAGCTCAAGTTCGAGGAGGCCACTTTCCAAAGCAGGGCTAGAATATGGATTTCCCTGACTGCCAGCTTCCTATCTGCTTCACTCCCCTCAGAGCAACCTACCTGGGATGTGACAGGATGAGATGGAATTCCTCCCTCCCTGGAACACGGCCAGCCCCCTGTCTGTAGAGGTGCTGCTCCCTCCCAGAAGGGAGAGTGGGCCACTCGTGAGCCTCCAGAATCCCCAGGCTTGCATTTACTTCATACGTCCTGAATTAGAAGCCATGAAACCTCTGTCTACACAAGACAGTCTACATGTGGAGTCACTTCTCATCCTCCATCTATGGCAAATCCACTTCTGCTTTCCTTCATCCTTTATGTGGTGTCTTCTCCCCTTAAAATATAAACTTCTTGAGGGCAGGGACTAGCTTGGTTGTTTGGATCTGTATCTTCAGTGCTTGGAACATAGTAAGAACTTATGAAAATGTGCTTTTCTTTCTTTTTCCCTTTCCTCTCCTCTTTCCTCCTCTCCTCTTCTTCCCTCTCCTCTCTTTTCCTCTTCTTTCTTCTTCCCTTCTCCTTTTCTCTCTTCTCTCTCCCCTCTTCTCTTCTCTTCTTCCCTCTCTTTTTCTCTTATCTCTTTTCTTCTTTTCCCCCTCTCCTTTCTTCTCCCCTTCTCTCTTCTTCAGTCCTTTCTTCTCATCTCCTCTTCTTTCCTCTCTTCTCTTCCCTCTCTTCTTTTCTTCCCTCTCTTTTCCCCTCTCCTTTCTTCTTCCCTTTTCTCTTCAGTCCTTTCTTCTCATCTCCTTTTCTTTCCTCCCTTCTCTTTCCTCTCTTCTTTTATTCTCTCTCTTTTCCTCTTTTCCCCTCTCCTTTCTTCTTCCCTTCTCTCTTCTTCAGTCCTTTCTTCTCATCTCCTCTTCTTTCCTCCCTTCTCTCTCTTTCCACACAACTCCAGAGGATCACCTCTGTAGGACACCTAAAAACAGGACATTAAGTTTGAAAGCATAAGGAGTAACTTTTAGAAGCCAGATACTATTCAGAAATAAGGTAAAAATTGAATAAGGGTCAGTGAGAGTCAGTTACAGGCCTTCTCCAGTCCAAATAGGATATAATTTTGTCCTTGTAGCAAGTGTCTGATGGGCAAAAACACCTGGTTCAGATTAAGACTCAGAAGAGCCGTTAGAAGTCATGTCTAGCCATAAATAAGGTTGAATGTTTCTAGATCTACATAAAAATTTCCAAATTTCCAGGCTGATGAAAGAATTGCTAGTTGAAAGCCTTCTAGGGGTATCTGTTCCCTGCCCAAGTCCCTGCCCCTCCCTTCACTTACTACCTGACCTTAAAAAGCCTTCTAATTCCTCTTCTTCTCGCTCTTACCCCAACCTGACAGTAGGTCTCTTTAAGACCCAATACAGTTTCCCCATCTTGTTTCCATTAAGAGTGGGCCAGCTCCCAATGTGATTCACTCAGCAGCCCTGCCCAGATGAGAAATCAGTCCTGACTTTTACTGAGCTGTGATTTCTGTCTTGAGCTGGGACTGAGACATTGACACAAAGAGGAAGCAGTTTCCCTGTTTACCATGAGGCCAGAATGGGGAGCAGGGCAAGAGGAGGGCCTGAGTGCTAACTTTAGGCCCAGACAGATTTTTGAGCTTGGAATCTGATGGATTGGGTCCATCCAGTTTAGAGTCAAAAAGAGAGAGGAGTCCGGAAGAGGCTTTCTCCTCTGGGATCCTGTGTGGCAATATTTCTGTTCTGTGTTTTCTTTAACCCGAGTCTCGTAAATCCATTTGAGACGAATTAGATTAGTAATGGGAACCAACAACTATGGAGTGGCCACCCTCATATTAAGCTAATTTACTGTCTGGCTCTGTGTGTTTGTATTTATTTCTGGTACAGCCTGGGGTGGGGGTTCTATTCTAGGGAAATAACACTCCTGTTAATCCAACTGGAATTAAATCTCCATTCCCCTCCTACCCCATCTATTCCCAAACAATTCAACCTGTTTTTATCACCTCTTTGAAGTTCCTTAATTGTGCTCTTGTTCAATCATTTCAGTCATGTCTGACTCTTCAAGATCCCATTTGGGGTTTTTCTTGGCAGAGATTCTGGAGTGGTTTGCCATTCCTTTCCCACGTGATTTTATAGATGAGGAACAGAGGCAAATAGAAGTTAAGTGACTTGCCCAGGGCCACGCAGCTAGTAAGTGTCTGAAGCCAGATTTAAAATCAGGATGAGGAGTCTCCTTGACTCCAGGCCTGGCTTTCTAGCCACTGTGCCACTTAACTGCCCATCCTTAATAGTTATTGCTTGTAAATGCTAATGAATAACTCTCTTCCATTCTTTTGAGGACTAAATAAGGAACCCAAAGGCAAATTGCTGGCCTGAGAAGAAAGTACACCTGCCCATCCCGTGGGTATGAGCAAGAGCTGTGGGCTGTGTGTTCTCATGGATACTGTCAAATACAGAATACAACTCACCCTTGGAGAGGAACAGCAGTCTTGGTAAGGACAGCCTCTTCTTACCTCTGCCAGGAAGTCTTCCATGATATATGCCACAGCTGAAAGAGTTCCATTCAGTTTTGCAAGCAGTTATTAAATGCTTACAATATTCCTGGTCCTAGGCTAGGCACTAGTAATATAAAGACCAAAAATAAAAATAAAAACAAAAGAAACCCAGCTGGTCCCTGTCCTCAGGGAGCTTGTATTTTACTGTGGTGGTTGGTGAGGGGAGCAACATATACACACTTATGTTGATACTTAATGTTGGTCCTAATGTATGATCTCAGAGCGTGGCATTGTGGGGAAGTAAATAGAGGATCTTGGTTCAAGTGGTAATTGGGTTGTACAGTAGATAGAATGCTGGACCAGGGCAGTGGCTATGTGAGTGGAAGGAAGAAATACATATGAGAGATGTTGTAAAGGAAATGATGAGATTTGGAAATGGATGCAATGTAGGAGCCAGAGAATGTGAGGAATAAAGGATAACACCACAGTTAATAAAAAAAATAATAATAGCTACCATTGTACCAATAGTATTTGTTATGTGCCAGGCACTTTGCTAAGTGATTTACATTTATTATCTCATGTGACCCTCAATTTTACTGCTGAGGAAACTGTGGCAGTCAGAAGTAAAGTAATCACCCAGGATCACACAGCTAGTAAGTGTCAGGGACCGAATTTGAACTCAGTTCACTCTAGACCTGGCACTCTGCCCTAAGTTGAGATCCTGTGTGACTGGGAGAATAGCAGTGCCCTCTATAGTAATAGGGAAGCTAGAGAGAGGGGGAGAACTTGAGACGAGGGGGAAGATAATGAGGTATTTTGAGCATGTTGAGTTTGAGATGTCTAGGGAAATCTCATTTGAGCTATCCACAAGGCAACTGGTGATGTGAGCCTGGAGTTTAGGGGAGAGCCTAGGGTTGGACATAGAGTTCTGGAAATCATCTTTGTAGATAAGATAACTGGATGCCTGGGATCTGATGAGATCATTAAATGAAAGAACATAGAGGGAAAAGAGAATAAGTGTATAAAATGTATTTTTTTCCAATAAGGTAATAAGGAGGGAGGACACTAGCAGCTGGTGTGTGTGTGTGTTAGGACACCCCCCCCCTCCCCCTTCCCAAGGAGTTCAACCTGGAGCCAAACCTGGAAGGAAATGAGGGATTCTCAGGAATGAGGAGAGAATGAATTCAGGCTTGAGGGACAGGCTGTGCAAAGGTATGGAGATGGGAGATCGTATTGTGGGTAAGAAATTGCTAGAAGGCTGAGGGGCCATGGAGTAAAATAAGGGGAGTTATGCATTGTGAAGTTAGGTGGGAGTTGGATTGTGAAGGGCTCTGAAGACCAAACAGTGGAGCGCCCATTTGATCCTAGAGGAAAAAACAGTTTTTGAGCACCTCCAGCGCCATCCTCATTTTACAGATGGGGAAACTGAGGTGAACAGCTGAAGTAAACAAGGATTCAAACAAGGGTCTTCTTCTGATTCCAAACCCAGGAGCTCAGTCCTGGGCCTATACAGAATTCATTTGCTCCATCAGCCTCCCCATGCATGCTCTTCTCTTCACTGTTTCCTCAGAGTCCTTCCTTCCTTACCTTCCTAGTCAATGTTTTCTTTCCAGCCCTTGAGAACCAGAGCTTGGATCCAGTTTCCCTTTCTGACCTGCTGTTTCTCCCTGAGCCCCCCAAGAGCTACTCCCAACCTGAAAATCAGCTTGCTCTCCCTGCTGGGTCATCCATTCTTCTCCACCTCTCTCCCCCTCCTTGCCCCTCCTCAGCCTCTTCTTTTCCCAGAAAGGCTGGTCTTTGGCCCTGGTTTGTAGATCCTGGCTAAAGAAACTTCAAAATGCCCACCTTGGTGGTGATAGGGAGAGGCATGTGTAGGCTCAATGGTCTTGGGGCTAGTTGCCCTGGGGAAACAGTGGGGTCCTTGTGTGTGGCACATGCAGAGCCACAATCCCACAGCGGCAAACCTGCGAGCTATTGCTGTTGGATGGCTCTCCCAGGAGTGGAGGAATTTTTCTTTGTAAAGAAAGACAGGATCATTATAAAACCACTGCTCTTTTGAAAGAGGCTTTATGGCCTATGTAGGATAAGCACTGAAGCCCAGAGGAAGCAGAAGGACACAGGAAAATCTGTCTGCCCTGAAATCAATCAACAGGTATTTATTGAGTACCTACTATGTGTCGGGTATGTAGCTAAATGTCAATTTAGTATAATTTTATTTTGAAGGGCAGAGTGTGGGAAGTGGAAGAGGAGCACATCTTTCTCTGTCTCCTTTTTCTTTTTCTTTCCCTCTTTTTCTCCCTCCTTCCCTCCCTCCCTTCCTTCCTTCCTTTCTTTCTTCTTCCCTCTATTCTTTCTTCCTACCCTTCCTCCCTCTTTCCTTCCATCTCCCTCCCTCCCTCCTTTCCTTCCTTACTTCCTCCCTTCCTTTCTTTTTTCTTCCCTACCTCACTCTCTTCCTATCTTCCTTCCTTCCTTCTTTCCTTCTCTTCTTCCCTTTCCTTCCATCTCTCTCCCTTCCTCTCCTCCCTTCTTTCCTTTTTTCTCCTTCTCTTCCTCCTTTTTTCTTCTCTCTTCCTTTTCATCTCACTTCCTTTCTTCCTCCCTCCCTTCTTTCTTCCCTATTTCCCTCTCTTCCTGTCCATCTTCCTTTCTTCCCTCCCTCCCTCTCTCCCTCTTTCCTTCCTTTCTTCCTTCCTTCCCTCCCTCCCTCCCTCCTTCCTTCCTTCCTTCCTTCCTTCCTTCCTTCCTTCCTTCCT
>NW_027185876.1:2649744-2655544 GCF_028583685.1 Petaurus breviceps papuanus | reverse complement strand
GTCCCTCCCTCCTTCCCTCCTTCCTTCCTTCCTTCCTTCCTTCCTTCCTTCCTTCCTTCCTTCCTTCCTTCTTTCCTTCCTTCCTTCCCTAACATGCAGACTTTGGCCACCCCTCTGCCATAGTCTTTGTAGCAGCCTGGGCTCCATCCCCCACCTCCCCATGCTGTGCTGGAGACAGTTGGAGGTAGAAGGTGCCTGTGGCTGTTTCTGCCAACCCCAAATGCCAGCAGCTGCACAGTCCCAGGGATAATTGCTCATATCTGTTTCTTCTCTTTTCCAGGGCTCAGTGAGTGTTCCAGGAACTGACTTTCCATAGTATGATGACCTGCACAAGCAGCCCTTCCATTTACATTTCAAACTCCAAGTCAGCCGTGGCCGCGTCTGAACGAGAGCGGTACAGGATAATGGGTCAAATGTAATTAGTGGGCCAAATAGCTGTACGGTCCAGGCTGATTTATTTTGTGCCCATCAGATTCCAAGAACCCCAGCGCTTAAAGGCAACCAAACAATCACTCTATTGTACAGAAACAAACCCCAGCTCACTCAAAAATCAATTGCCCCATAAGGCAAGGGCAGCCCTGTGCCCCTAAACAGATGGGGTTGAAAATTCACCAACTCCCCCCGCCCCCCAAATAAAAAAAACCCAACCTCCATCCTAACAACCTACAGTCTTGTTAAATTATGAACTTGCTCCAAAAATGGAGCAAATAGGGACCCTGAAGTGGAATGAAGTCAAATCTTCTCAGGCTAATTCTTTTCCTGTCCGTCCTTTTCCTTTAAAAAGCAAAAAAAAAAAAAAACCAAAAAAAAAAAAAAAAACCACTCAGTTTCCATCAGTGTTAGTATCTCTGCAGCAATGCAACCATTCACAATTTGCAGTTCAGTGTGTTACTTTAATTAGTATGAAAATTAAAGGGCAGCGATGGGCCAACGTGAATGATTATGGAAATACATGGGCATCCCATGCAATCTTCGCATTTAATTAATCGTCCTGTAAACTCGATGGTGCACTTTCAGTCGGGGGCTGAGTCTAACAACTCCATTTTAAATAACCACTTAATACTTAACAGGATGTGGAGAACGCACCCCAGCATACAGGGGCTTCTCAAGTTTCACTGTCTGAAATTTTTCAAAGCTGACCCAAGTCAACCTTAAGAATGTTTAACACTCGGAGCCTGAACACAAGAAACTCTGTGATGAACAGACATTCAATTACATTTTTTAAAAGTGAGAAGCATTTTTTTTTTTTTTTTGTAAAATAGCAGCTTTGGAAACTAATTGGCAGACGCCAAACTTGTGAGTCAAGGCCAAATCTAGCTGGGGCAGCTTTTACTACAGTAACGCTAGTCAAAAGAAAATGAGGAGAAAAAGGCATCTTTGTTTCCCAGTCAAATTAGCTGATTAAGAAATAAAACATCTTAACATGTTTTTTAAAATGCAGAATTAATTATTTATATGAAAAAAAAATTAAAGCCAGGTTGGGTTGAATTCTACTTTGTGTGGGAATTAAATGGGACATAAATAGTAACCCTTTTATGTCCATGCCTGGCTTCATTAAACAAAACTCCATATTTAGAGCACTATTTATTGAAAAATACATTCTTTTTTAAGGTAAACACAAGGGAGAAATCCTAAGGAACTATGCATTCAGATCACAGTAAAAATAAAAGCACCAACCCACAAACCAACAATATGGTTCATCAAAACCCAGGTTATAGTAGAGAGAGTGGGACCTTGGACTAAGGTTTATTTGGTTCCAAATCTTGCCCTCATTAGCTACTGTTTTTTGAGCCTCAGTTTCCCCATTTGTAAAATGAGGATAATAATAACTACCACATCAACCTAGTGTGGTTGTGGGGCTCACATGTTAATGCAAGCTCTAAAAAGTGATGCAAATATCATTTATTATTTTTATTCTTACTCTCATTCTACTCATAATTACTGGACTTCAGCTAGAAATAGTCCTATGATGTGTTTCTATAATGCTACTGGTAGTTTTGATATTTAAAGTTTGGCAGACTAATGTCTAAGTACATAGAATTCTAATTATTACTCTGATTGGTGTTATTATTATCATTTAACTAATGTTACTGTAAGTTAAAAAAACCAAACCCTCACCCACAGCAGTAGATTTGTCCTTGATCTCCAAGTTTGGCAGCTGCCAATTAATTTCTAGAGCTGCCGTTTGACAAATCTGACTGAGAATAAGAAAACCGGTATAATAGGTTGAACACTGGCAATTAGCAGGGAGGAACCTTCCCTTCCCCCAAACCCTCAGGAAGTTGCTTTGTTATTTGGTACAGGGACAAAGAGACTGGATCTGGAGCTGGGTTCAAATTCCCTCTTTGTCAGTGACTACCCATATGTGTCTAGGGCAACCTCAGTTTTCTCTCCTATGAAACAAGGGGGCCGACCGGGGTGGACTCCAAGGGCCCTTTTGGCTCAGACTACACAATTTTCCAGAATCTTTTGACCAAGATGAGACCTGAGGAAGAATTTCCAGCAGAATTTGAACAGACTCTCCTTCTTTATTTTGCTAATGGGTAAATATGGAGTTCAGAAAGGCCAGGGGAGGGCGAGGTCTTGTGGAAAGGAAGTAAATGCCATCTCCTCCCACTCACTCTGGGCATTTGGTGGGGACCCTGGCTGAGGATCCTAGGCTGCTCCAGTCAAGTCAACAAGCACTTATTAATCACCTACTATGTTCCAGGCACTAAGCTAAGTACCAACTATGTATTTGTGAAGCTACCTAGGCAAAGTGCACCAACATCCCAATACTGGTTCTTGTGAGAAACCACCAAAGTCACGTTCACTTCCACACTAAGCCAAGTTTCTCTTATGGATGCCCCGTGGGGAAAGGCTCTTGTACTCAGCCTCTTTGCTCAGGATTAGAATCCCTGAAAAACAGCAAAATAAAAATCCTTTGAGCATCTTCGATATTCTTTCCAGTATCACCGAAGGGGGAAATATAGAAGGGGAGGGAAAAACCCAAACAGCAAAATGAAGAGATCCAAAAATCCTTTGTTCTTAACAAGAAATCCAGCAAAAGGGGACAGACTAGCAGTGCTGGTATTGGAGGCCTAAGTAAAAGAAATGCTGATTTGCACCCGCGGTTGTTTTTTTAATTTTTTTTTCTCCTGAAGGGTAAAGCATATGGCAGTGCATATGGGAGGTGAATGTGATTAGGTAGGCAGCCGTCCTCCTGCAGAACCAGGTGGTGCAGGGCACAGCTTTCTTACCCAAGAACAGAGTGATGCTGGTCCTGTCAAAGGGTGCAGAACTTGAGGTCAAAGGACCAGACTTTGAATATCAGCTCTGCTGATGACCCGGGGCAGGTCATTTGGGGACCTGATCTCAAGTTCTGAGTTCAAATTCCGCCTCAGACATTTAATATTTGTGTGACCCTGGGCAAATCTTTTAACCCCTGTCTGCCTCAGTTTCCTCAAATGCAAAATGGGTATAATAATAGCATTTACAGCACAGGGTTGCTGTGAGAATCAAATGACTTTTTTATAAAGCACTTATCACAGTGCCTTCCACATAGTAGGTGATTAATATATGCTTAATATTTCCTTAACCAAATGAACTCCTTTTGAGATAAAGAACCATCCAATATTGATTTTCATCTCCCCACCCTCTCACTTGAATTTACTTTTGAATGTCTTTTTGGGAAATGTCTTTCATCGCTTTTGTACTATTCAGCTGTAATCTGGGCTTCTGAGCATGTCCAATTCTACTATGGGGCCACTTTTGAAAGGGGCTACACAATAATGCAAGGTCTAGTTTGGGGATTCGAGTTAAAAACACACACACATCCAACACAAAGATTGTCAAAGCAAAAAAAACAATATAGCTTTTTTTTTTTTTCTTCAAAGTGGCTTGGTGGAGAGGGCAGCAAGGAAGTGAAGTATGGAGGAAGGAGCTAAAACCGCATCAGTTTAAAAGTAGTGGGCTTGGTGCATGGGTAATTCAAAGCTTGGCCTGTCAGAACAGTGGGTCAGTGTATGACTTCATTATGTGGCATGGGGTAACTAACATTGGCAACTCAGTGTGCTGCGAGGAACTGTTTTTGGTATTTCCTGACGGGTATGTGCAGTTGGGAACTTAATTAGCATACTGGTAGTGTTCCTGCCCCCCAAGGAAAAATGGGGAAGGGCTTAAAAAAAAAAAAAAGTAAATACACAGAAAAAGAAATTTCTTTCCTTCCTGTTCATTAGCTGTCTCCACTCCCTTTTGAATATTGTGCTTGGGGAAAACATAAAGCTTTGTGAGACCCCTCAGACCTTACTCAGCCACAAGGCCCAGGGACCCCATTATATCAAAACTGGGCCAGGCCAGTCTGCTAATATGGGAGTGAAAAAAGGGGTTTTATGGGATATCCTGAATACTTCCTGCCACACTGGTTTCATAAGGAAGTATCTAAACAATTCCCTTCTGAATGAGTTACAGATTTTTATCAAGATCATCCTTTCAGGGGCAAGACAAAAAATGTTGAGATCCCCTCCCCCCCAAAGTCAGAAGAAAAGCAATTTTTACTTTAAAGCTCTTTTTAAGGGGGTTTGCAAAGATCATATGTGCATATGCATATTTAGATATGCATCCAAATTGAGATCACATGTCCATTTGAGTATTTGATAATATATATATTCAAATATGCATATGAACACTATATATATATATATATAGCCTTCTTCTGTTTATCTGGTACCCAACATCATAATTAAGGATATTTTACTTTAGAAAATGGAAAGAGACTTTTCAGTTTCGTCTAATTGGTAATTTAATTACATAGCTAATTAGAAGCATAGTGGGTGTTGGGACGACAATGGTTGTCTTTAACTTGAAATCTTCACCACTTACAAAACCTTGACACTCTTCTATTCCTGAATACTTAAATAATGGATTAGCAAGTCAGTAAATACAACTAACTATGGGAAGGTAGATTGTTCCCATCTTCTGGAGTTGGCAAAATTCATAATGTGAGTCTGCCACCAAGTAATTATCACTTACCCTTCCCTCTTGCTGGGGGGTCTATTCTCTTTGTGGTCCCTGGGGGAATGTGTGTGGTGAATTTTTCAGTGCTGGAATTCCTTTTGATTGGGCTAGAGCAGGAGGTGGAGATACTTTTTGGAAGGAGTGTGGCCTAATAATGAGAACAAAGAACTGTAGTCTTGGGCTCTGCTAATTCCTCCTTGTGTGGCCTAGGGCAAAGAACGCCTTCCCCTGCCTCAGTTTCTCCATATCTAAGAGACAGAATTCTTCAGCTGATGAATAAAAGGCATTGAGAACAAATGAGAAGCATTATAAAGGGCTAGGTTTAGTATTTAGTTGGGGTACTAAATGCCCCAGGGAAGCAGGGTTCAAACAGAGCCTAGGACCTCTAGGAAACAGACTTCAGAAGCCATCTAGTCCTTACACCTTAATGGTGTGCATATGTACTTAATACTTATTGATAGATTGGTTGGCATACACTATATATTATGTTGCCTTCCAGTCTCAAACCATCTAGGCTAGTTTGTATTTGAACACAAATCCCTTCTGTTACATACCTGAAAGTACCCATTTTATTGCCACAAAACCTTTAGAAACTCATCACCTCTCCAGTCAGCCCATTTCTCAACTATAAAATGGAGATAATAATAGCACTCACCTCCGAGGGTTGTTGTGATGATCAAATGAGGTACGATTTATAAAGCGCTTAATACAGTTATTGGCACAAAGGTGGCACTTAGAAAATCCTTCCATCCTTCCTTCCTTCCTTCCTTCCTTCCTTCCTTCCTTCCTTCCTTCCTTCCTTCCT
>NW_027185876.1:2646344-2649734 GCF_028583685.1 Petaurus breviceps papuanus | reverse complement strand
CCTTCCTTCCTTCCTTCCTTCCTTCCTTCCTTCCTTCCTTCCTTCCTCCCTTTCTCCCTCCCTTCCTCCCTTCCTTCTCTCTCTCTTCCTCCTTCCTTTCTTCATAAAACTTAGAGGCATGTTGGCCTTGGCTAATTGTTTCTAAATGAGCTATAATATTGGTTATACTTCCAATATAATCCTTCCACAGTCCAGGTTCTCCAAGGGAAAGAAGTGAACAGCTTAGATGTGGATAAAATAACAGAATGACTGAGTTTCCACAAGAATGAGTAAATAGATCCCTGGGGAAGGTCCTCTTAAAAGGAGATGGTTGTTTGATATCCACCATAAAGAGAGTTTTCTTGATTGTCCTGTTGTGTTAAATCAAACCTGTTCTGCTTACTGTTCTTATTAGCCTGAGTGCTTGCAGGAGAATCCTTTTTGAAGGGAGCAAAATGTTTCAGATACTTAAATTCCCAGAGTTTTCACTGGTAGGGTGAGATTTTGAGAGCCTTCTCCTCTCCCCCCCCCCCCCCAATGTGTTTGTTATGTTCTAGCTCAAGAGTCAAGGCAACAAAAGCTTCCCCATTCTCAGATGCTATTGGATTGATTACACCAAGATCCACAACGTTGCCAGTTAAGTTAGGGAGCGTAAGGGTTGTTTCCTTCGTTTCTATAGACAAGAAACATCTGAAAGGGTAAGTTTCCCAGTTAGTAAGGCTCTCAGATGGGATTTGATGGCAGGCATCTTGACGAAAGTGCTACTTTTTTTATTTCACTGTCATTGGTACCCCAGGCTTTGTTTTAGACTTGGAGTCAGAGCTTCAAATGCCACCTGTATCACTTAATACCTGTGTGACCTGAGCAAAGTCAGTTATCCTCTTTGAGCCTCAGTTTCCTCACTTGCAAAGCAAGGAGACTTTAAGGTCCCTTAAAGTTCTAAATCTCGGATCCTATGATTCCACTGACTCCTGGAATCTGTCTGTAAAGCTCATCACACCACCTGAAAGGGTTAATGGTGAAAAACAAATCTGAGTGTTTAAATTCTCTCTCCTTGAACAGCAAGCATCATCATTTGTCATGACGGCAGAAAAAACATTTCCAACTTGACAACTCCTCGTCTCTGATTACAATCCTTCCGTTGCACCACACACATGTCCGTGTGCAGTCAGAGGGTGTCAGAGGTTCCATAGGAAATTGGGTGGGTGGGCAGGCGGCGGGTGGTGGCGACAGCGGGGAAGGGGGAAGGTTGTACAATAGCTCTAAATTAATAGCCCAAGTAATTTGCTTTCCACAAAGTGTCAGCCCCTTGCAGACTGCCAAGCTATATTTTAGCAGGCTGCTTTGACAGCCTTATTGACACAGATGGTGAGGGATGTTCAGGGTTTCTGGGATGACTTTTGGCCTTGTCTGAGACACTGCTAACCCTATCCCTTCATTTCTGGCCTAGAGAGGTATCAATCCAGACGTCAAATTGAAGCTAGGGTTCAGCTTATTAGCATGTGTTTTCTGGGACCTAACACAGGCCTTCTTTCCCCAGGGATGAAACTTAGGGTTTCTAATGACCTGCAGATGGTTGACTAGAAGCAGTGAGGCTGACTGCAAGGTACAAAGTGCTGGTCATGGGGAGCACTAGTTGGGAAATGTTTTGGCTAGCCACCTGTGCCCTACTTTCCCTCCCGTCTCTGGTTTTGGTCTCGAACAAGAAGCTAAATAAAAAGTACCCAGATGTGTGATGGATGATCCTTGGTCTTCTATTGCTGTCTTAAAATGATGTTGGTTTGTCTCTCTGTTCAGTTTTTGTCCTCCATCACCAAGTACATATTGTAAATCTGAAAATGGATAATCTGTGGGCATCTCAAATGCAATATGTCCAAAATGAAACTCATTATCTTTCCTTAAAATCCTACCCATCTCCCAAACTCCAGATCACCACCATACTTCTAGTCCTTCAAGTTTATGACCTTGGAGCCATCCTTGCCTCTTCCCTCTCTCCTCCTCCCAGTCATCTGACAGCTGTTGTTGGCACATCTCTTCATATCTCTCATACCTTATCTCTCCCCATATGATTACCACTCTTGTTCAAGCCTCCAATCTCTCTCCTCTTAAATCCGACATCCACAGCTGACACGGAGAGATTATAAAAGCCCAAGTGTGCCCATGTCATTTTCCTGGGCAAGGAATTTTTCTATCTAGGTCATGCATCCATTTGGAGCTTATTATGGGAGTTTCTGGTCTCGGCCTACTTTCTGCTAAATTGATTTCCAGTTTTCCCATCAGTTTTTATAGAATACTGACTTTTTTTTTAACCCAGTAGTTAATATCCTTAAAACACTTAAAACAACTATGGTTGTTTCTGGTTCTTGTATATCTAATCTGTTCCATTGATAAATTTTTCTATTTTTAACTCCTACAAAATAATTTTCATGATTATTGCTTTATGTTATAGTTTTATATATGTTTTTACTATGGTCCCTGCCTTCCTCCTTTTAAAAATCATCTTGAGATTCGTGACCTTTTGTTCCTTTAGATGAATTTTGCTATTTTATCTAGTTCTGTTAAGAAATCCCTCACTAATTTGGTTGGTGAATCAATTTAGATAAAATTGAAATTTTTCTTATATTAACATGACCTAATCATGAGTGACTAGTATCTCTAATTATTTTACCTTCCTTTATTTCTATAAAGAATGTCTTATAATAATTTCAATATAAGTCCTTTCTGTGTCTTGGTAGGTAGACTCTTATACATTTTATATATTCTACAGTTAATTTCAATGGAATTAAATAATAAATCTATCTGTTTTTTATGGGTTTTGTTGTAAAGATATAAAAAAAGATTGGTGATTTTTGTAGATTTATTCTGCTATTATACCAGTCATTATTTCAATATTTTAGTTGAATTTCTAGGCTATTTTAAGTAAACCATCATGTCATTTGCAAAAAGAAATTATTTTCTTTCTTTCTCTTTCTCTCTTTCTTTCTTCCTTCCTTCCTTTCTTCCTTCCTTCCTTCCTTCCTTCCTTCCTTCCTTCCTTCCTTCCTTCCTTCCTTCCTTCCTTCCTTCCTTCTTTCCTTCCTTTTTTTTTCCTTTTTGGAGGGGGGAAGGCAGGGAGATTGGGGTTAAGTGACTTGCCCAAGGTCAAATAGCTAGTAAGTGTTAAGTGTCTGAGGCTGGATTTGAGGATTTGAACTCACGTCCTCCTGACTCCAGGACTGGTGCTCTATTCACCATTCATCTATTCTCTAGCCACTGAGCTGTCCCCCTTCCTTCCTTTCTTCTTCCTTCCTTCCTTCCTTCCTTTTCTCCCCCTCTCTCTTTCTTTCTTCCTTTCTTCTTCCCTTCCTCCCTTTTTTCTTCCTCCCTTTCTTTCTTTCTTTCTTTCTTTCTTTCTTTCTTTCTTTCTTTCTT
>NW_027185876.1:2642600-2646334 GCF_028583685.1 Petaurus breviceps papuanus | reverse complement strand
CTTTCTTTCTTTCTTTCTTTCTTTCTTTCTTTCTTTCTTTCTTTCTTTCTTTCTCTTCCTTCATTTCTTCACTTTCTTCTTTCTTCTTTACTTTCTTCCTTTCTTTCTTTCCCTATGCTTATCCCTGAAATATTTTTTTTCTGTTCTTCTTGTTATAGCTCACATTTCTAAAACTATGTCAAGTAATAGTTGTGAAAATAAACATTTTTGCTTTTTCCCTAATGTCACTGGCAAGACTTCTAGGTTTTCTCCATTACTAAACATGCTCTTTCTTAGATTTTTTAAATTTGCTTTTTGGAGGGCAATTGGGGTTAAGTGACTTGCCCAAGATCACACAGCTAGTTTTTGTGTCAAGTGTCTGAGGCCGGATTGAACTCAGGTCCTCCTGACTCCAGGGCCAGTGCTCTATTCACTGCACCACCTAGCTGCCCCTTCTTTCTTAGATTTTATAAATGTTTGCTATATTTAGGAAGTTTTCATTTATTATTATGCCTCTAGATTTTTTTAATTTAATGGGTTTTGTATTTAATAAAAAGCATTTTCTGTATCTGTTGATAGAACCTTTAGATTATTATTATTTTTGTTATTAAATGTTTAAAGTTTTCCTTATATTGAACTAATTCTTCATTTCTGGTGTAAAATCAACTTTGTCAGAGTGCATAACCTTTTTTATATGTTGTTGTAGCCCCTTTCCTAATAATTTTATTCAATATTTTTGCAACAATGTTTATTAGAGATATTAGTCTATCATTTTCAATTTTTGCTTTATTTCTCCCTGGCTTAGGTATCAGGACCATATTTCTTTCATAAAGAGTTTGGTAGAATGTCTTCTTTGATTTTTCAAATAATTTATTCAACATTGGAATTAATTGTTCTTTGAATGTTTGATAAAATTCATTTGTACATCCATCTGGCCCAGTGTTTTTTTTCTTCTTCCTTTGGGGGCTCCTTTATAGCTTATTCATCTTTTAGCCTGAAATTAAGTTATTTAAGTTGTTTATTTCTTATTCTGTTAGTCTGAGTAGTTTACATTTTTGTGTGTATTCATTCATATAATTTATGTTATCAGTTTGTTGGTATGTAATGAGAAAAATAGTTTCTTAAAGTGTATTTCCTTCATCATCTGTTGTGAAATCTAATTTTTCATTTTTTATTTTGGCCATTTGTTTTTTCTTTCTCCTTTTAAAAATTAAGTTGCTGATAACAAACCTCATAAGCCATAGCCTATAAGCTGTCTCAGCCTATTTCCATATTGGACAATTCGCATTTTTATTACCCTCAGTCTCTGCCCCCAAGTGACTTCTAGAGGGAACCTAACTGGTCCCAAATAGATACTTGGCTTGTTGCTTGAGACAGGTTTGGTAGATTCACGAATATTCTAACGTCCTCTGCTGGTACTCTCTGTTCCTCAGTTCTCTAAATAAGGATTGTTGTAGCATAGCACTGTCTTCTCAGCCAGAACCCAGCTTCTGTCTTTTGGTTTTCTGTGGCAATGGGAGGAGGGGGCAGGCTAGAACTGAGTTCTACTGCAAGTCCCTGGGCCATCTTGTGTAGTTGGGTGGTAGGGAAAGGAGAGCTAAGTGAGTACCTGAGGAGTTAGGGATCAGACTTCTCTGCTGTTAGTTCATGGGGTTTTTAGTTAGGGTTCGATTTTGTCCTAGACCATGGGCTCAGGTGGAATTACTTATCTTCTGTGCATAATTCTAATGTTGTGGAGAGCCTTATAAGGCTGTGAGGGTTGGAGAAAATGTCATATGACCCAGAAGTTCTTACTTCATTATTTTGATGTTTTAAGCTTAATGTAGCTTCATTCTTTATCTTTTTAAACCATGTCTATTTTTACTGTTGTCATTTCTGAGAGCAATAGGGGATGGAGGTAATTCAGCGTTATGATTCTGATTGGGTAATGTGCATGAATACAGAGATAGAGAGGGATGAAGGCAACCACTCCTTGGCCCGTGTCTGTCTCCTGCTACCCATTACCAGTCAGTCCCTTTGTACAGTTGGGGGTAGTGGAGAGTACTGAATCTGGAGTCAGAGAGATCTGAATTTAAATCCCACACCCCAATTCTTTGGCGCAAATTTAGGGTTAGACATTAGACAAGTCATTCAGTCTCTTGGTTCCTCTGTTTCCTTATATGTATGATAGGGATAATCATCCCTGTGGTGCTGCTCTCATAGTGTTGTTGTGAGGCTCAAATGAGATAATACATGTGTAAAAGGACCGTCCCATAGTGAATAATCTCAGAAAGCCTGGATGATCAAAGGTATGAACTATGTATGAACAAAGTCTGAACACCTCTGTTAAGTTAATCAAAGCTTATTTTAGCTAGGAATGAACAAGCCTTTATCAATTAGGAGTTCTTAAGAGCCATTGGATGAGGAGAAATGACACCACATAGGAAGTTTATTCAAATTGTATGGGACACTTGATCAAATCCTGGGGGACTTCTATAAAACCAGAAAATGAGTTTGGAATCAAGGATTTGAGTATCTGGAAATGGAAGGGAGCCCTTCCCCAAGCCATTAAGTAGGAAGGGGAGGGGAGAAGGCACTGTCCATGACCTTGTTCTTTGACTAGAGGAGGACTCTGTAAGCTTCAAAGGGTCTGAATTTTCTATCTCTATATCTGCAATAGCTTTAATGGTATGTCCGAATTGGGAATGAAGGATAGCCTGGACATAATAAGGAAAACCAGATTCAAAGCTCTAAAAAGAACCTAAAAGAAAAGTTAAACCATACCTAAGGGAAAATATCTTGAGGATTCCAATAAAAGGACTCTAAGAACTGTGAGTTACTCCTCTGATTGAGATCACTTTCCCCTGGACTCTGAATGTTTCTATAGGAGAGTATGTTGGGAAGAATGTTCTACCCCCACTTAACAGTGTTATTCTTATACTACATCAGTAAATAACTCATTCCAAAAGCTAAGAAAGTGTGGCCAACTAATTGATATCAATTGAGGATAATCAAGGAAGGAAGCAAACCAATGGGGGCTCATGAACTATAGCCACAGAAACATACGCCTATCCACCCTACATTAACATGAAAACTCTGATAGGACATAGTAGCTATCCTCTGCACACCCAACTTGCCAGTGCCATCAAGACTTGGCTGAGTAGCTGCAGAGACTGTGCTTCAAGTATAAAGGACTTTCTGAACTTAAAAAAAAACAATATAAAGCCAGCTATTATTATGTTCTTCTGGACCTCAGCTACCTTGTCTGCAAAATGAGTGGAATGGAAGCAAATCGCTTCATCCCTCAAAGGTTGAGTCTCTCCCCTCTAAAAGGAGATAAGTGCATCTAAGGTCTGATCTAGTTATGTGCCAGTGTTGGGGGAGGCAGTGATGGTGGGAAGGGAGAACTTACAGGAATTTATATTGTGCTTGAACATGAGCAGACATATTGCATAAAAGTAGATGATTTCCTATTTTTTTCAGCCTCTAGAATTTGAAGGTCCCCTGGCCAAAATCTCAGTCCAAGTATGTGAAAAATATTGGAAAGAATTTTTTGTACATGCTATTTGAATATATTACTTAGTTTTTACTTGCTGAAGCATGTAGATGAACTTTCAGAAGTAGCTGTGTGCATATAGGCATGGAGTCTATCTATCATCTATCTATCATCTATCCATTATCTACCTCCCTCCCTCCCTCCCTTCCTATCTATCTATCTATCTATCTATCTATCTATCTATCTATCTATCTATCTATCTATCTATCTATCTATCTAT
>NW_027185876.1:2642365-2642590 GCF_028583685.1 Petaurus breviceps papuanus | reverse complement strand
TATCTATCTATCTATCTATCTATCTATCTATCTATCTATCTATCTATTCACCTGTCTACATACCAAGTTTATAGACCCCTGGCTAAAATGGTCATTAACTGTGGAATAGGTCTATTAGTCTAGGTTTAGAAAAAGGAAAAAAAGACACTGTGTAGTGGAGAACAATTTGGTTTGGAATTCCAAGGACAGGGCTTGATTCAGAGCTTCATCTCTTATTAAATGAGC
>NW_027185876.1:2635807-2642355 GCF_028583685.1 Petaurus breviceps papuanus | reverse complement strand
GCTGTATTATCTGGTGCCCTCATTAAGGGTGAGGAATGTGGAAAAGATTCCAACAGTATTCATGTTTGCACAGACATCACTACTCCAGAGACAGAGAAATTAGATGAGTTATGCAAAAGACTTATTCAGTGCTCAAGTTGCTATATCTATCACAAAGGTCATTAACATGTAGGAGAAGCTTTTTAATGGGGTGAATGTGGAAAAGGGGCTCACACCTTTGCCCATTAAAAAGTCCATTCAGGAAGGGTGTAGTAGAAAGTGCTTTTGACTTGGCATCCAAAGGGTTAAAAAGACCAGGCCTTGATTTCCAGGTCTGCCATTTTCTGTGTCCTTGGGCAAATCACTTCATCTCCCCAAGGATGGGTCTCTCCCCTATAAAAGGAGATCATTAGACAAAGCCAGCTCTAATACTCTGTGATTCTGTAACCCTGGCTAAGTCATTTGCCTTCTCTGAGCTGTGGATTGCTATCTCCTAAAATTGAGGGCATGCAGAATATTTCCAACATTTCTTACTTAACAGAACTGGGAGTAATCAAGTAAGATAATAATGGTAATAGTCAATAGTCATTTAGTAAGCTCTTACTGTGTGCAAGGCATTATACTGGAGATACAATGAAAGGCAAAGACACAATTTCCTTGCCCTCATGGAATGCACTCTTGAATGGAGGAGACAATATGTAAGCGGCTCTATACATACAGTATATATGCAGGTTATATCGGACATAATCTCAGAGGGAAGGCGCTGGTGTTGAGGGAGACTGAGAAAATCCTCTG
The DNA here is from genome assembly GCF_028583685.1 of Petaurus breviceps papuanus. NCBI lineage: Eukaryota > Metazoa > Chordata > Mammalia > Diprotodontia > Petauridae > Petaurus > Petaurus breviceps. The sequence continues at coordinate 2,641,581 of NW_027185876.1, read as the reverse complement.
GTGGAAAATGGAGTCTGAGCTATCTTGAAGGAAGCCAGGGAGTTCAGGGGGCAGAGATGAGAAGGGAGAGAGAGGCAAGCCCCTGAGGGATGTTTTTTTGCCCTTTTTTTTGTATCCCAGGTACTTAGCACAATGCCTGGCTCATAGTCCTTAATAAATGCTTAATGACTGACTGTTTGTAGGAAGTGATGTAAAAAGTGAACCTTGAAAGAAGCTTGGGTTTCCAAGAGAAGGAAATGAAGAGGTAGTGCCTTTGAAGCATGGGAGATGGTCTGGAGAACAATGGAATTTCCATTCTAGGAAATACAACTTGCTTCACTGAATACATGAAGGAAAATACTATGAAATCAGATTGGAAAGGTAGTTTAGAGTCATAGTGTTAAAAGCTTTAGAAATCAAGTGAGAGGTCAATTAGCATAGTACAAGGGGTTAGATGCTGGCTTTGGTCAGAGGACCTGGGTTCAGATCCTGCTTCTGTCACTCATTCGTTGTGTGACTCTGAGCAAATCACTTAAACTTTCTGGACCTCAGTTTACTCATCTGTAAAATGAGGCCTAGATCACCTCTTAAGAGGTCCCTTCCAAATATCAGTCCATCATCCTATTTTGTGCTAGAGGCAATAAGGACCTACTGAAAGTTCTTTGGCAATTAGACTTGTGCTTTAGGAAGAGAATTTCAAGAAGTGATTTTCCCATGATCACAGAGTAAATCCCAATTCAATTATAGAAGATTGACCCAAGAGAGGGCAGACTGGTAACCAGGGGTCCAATTAAGAGTCTAGCAGAGAAGTGATAAGGGGCTGAGCTAGAATGATGGCTATGGATGGAAAGGGAAAATGCAAGGATTATTGTTAAGATAGCATGAACAAGATTTGACAATTGACTGGGTATAGAAGGTGAGAGAGAGGAAAAGATAAAGAAATGGTGAAGTTTGGAGAAGAGACAGGTTGGGGGAGCAGGGAAGATAAAGAGTTCCACTTTGAAAATGATGAGTGTGAAATGCTTATGGGACACTCAGTTGGATAACCAGATTACACACAGTACCAGTGAAGAATGAGGCAGGGCAAGCATGATAATGTATGTAAAATGTTTTGTAAACCTTAAAGTTACTATATAAATATCAGCTATTATTATTATTAATCATAACAATGATGAGTTAATACCTACAAAGTGTTTTGTAATCATAAACCTTTATATAATTTTTTTTCAAGAAATCATTTTGCTGAGTATTTGTAAAGCCAACTAGAATAGAGTGTTCATTAGAGGGGGACTAGGTAGTCTTATAGCAGTGATAGAAGGTGGTGGCATCATTGATTTCTAGTTGATTGGGAAGTCTATGTATTTTTTTTTAATTTTTGTCTTTACCTCCCCAGGGTCTAATGTAGTAATAGGTTTTTTTTTTTTAAGCAATTGGGGTTAAGTAACTTGCTCAAGGTTACACGGCCAGGTGTTTCTGAGTGGGTGCTAAGTGTCTGAGCCCAGATTCGATCCCAGGTCATCCCGACTCTGGGGCCGGTGCTCTTACTTGCTGTGCTACCTGGCCACCCTGAAGTCTATGTATTTTTGTGACCTACCATTGTTGGGCACAGCATGGAGCGGGACACAAAGTCCCGTTCTTGGGCTACTTGGGAGGGTGGGAATGCTACCTGACATTCCCATGAATGGGAATGGCCCTCTGAGCCAGCCTCACCCTTGGGGTTAACTCCAAAATGGTTTTTCCACTCTTAGACAATTATTTGGTCAGAAATGAAACCTCTGGCGATTCCTTGTCTCATTCTAGTACCTGCCAACTCACTTTTTTCCCTTCAGAGTCTTAGAGTAATGCTGTTAAAGCCCCTGGAAAATGTCAGCTGAGACCAAGGTTTCTGTCTGTTACCACCTATGAAAAATGCATTGGATTTCATGTGTTTGGTTTGGGAAATCAGTTTTTGTCCACTCTAACCAATTGTCCATAATAACTACGTTGGTACTAAGTTAAATGGGTACTCCCATAAAGGGGAAAATGAAAGGCAAAACGTTTCTGAGGGTGGCTGGAGCTATATCAATATAGTTCACTGTGGGTGTGGACCATATGATGGATGTCAGTTTTTAAGGCTTTTCCAATTCAACACGAGTGGCATCCAAAGGCATTAAAACACACATAATTTGCTGATACCCTTCCTGATAAACTGCAGTATCACATATAAGGGCAACTTAAAGAATGAACAGGCACGAAGACCCATTAGTTTCCAATGATTCAGGCCTAAGCTTCTTGAGGGAGACGATTCCATTCCAACAGGGGTGACATTCTGGAAAACAGCCAGGGAATTATTCAGAAGGAACCCAGGGCAATGGATTATGGGAAGATCTGAAGGGGCTCGAGCTGCATGTAGTGATCACAGAGACAGCATGGAAAAGGAAAGTGGCCAGGAATTAATTGCCTTTTAGGGAAAATGGTCAATCAACAGGCATTTGTTCAACCCTTGCTGTCATGCCAGGAAAAAAGGAGTAAAGCAAATAACATTCATTAAACACCTACTATGTACCAGGCACCTGCTAAGAGCTTTTCAATTATTACATCCAATCCTCACAACAAACCTGGGAGGCAGGCCTTTATTATTATCCCTATTTTACAATTAAGGAAACTGAGGCAGAGAGAGGTTAAATGAGCTGTCCACAGTCACACTACTAGTTAGCTAGCTAACATTTATATTGTGCCTACTACATGTCAGGCACCTTGCCAATTGTTTTATAATTATTATCTCATTGAATCAGTTCATTATTATACCCATTTTACAATTGAGGAAACTGAGGCTAAATGTATTGTTTGAGGTTACACAGCTAGTTGGTATCTGAGGCTAGATTTAAACTCAAGTCTTCCTGACTCCAGGCTCAGGGCTCTACCCACTGTGCCACCTTGGAAGAGAGAGGCAGCGTGGGATAGTGGAGAACAGGCCTTGTACCTAACATGATCTGGGTTCAAGTTATGCCTCTGGACATGTACCATCTGCTTGATCCTAGATGAGTTCCCTAACCTTTCTGTGGCCCAGACAATTCTCCCTAAAAATATAACTTCGGGAACAGTTGCTGACCTGCATTATTAGAGGGAGTTTCCTCAACTGCACTGATGAAATGACAGGCCTGGATTAAAAATGTTCTAGGCATGGTGCTACTTAGTCAGTCAGTCAACAGGCATTGATGAAATGCCTGCAATGGGTCAGGCACTGTTTTAAACACTGTGGGTATGGAGAAAGGCCAAAAACACAGGCCTTGTGTTCAAGGAGCTCACGTTTTAAGGGAGAGGTGAGGAGAGGAAATGAGAAAATGGCTCAAGACAGGCAAGATATGCAGAGAGAGAGTCGGTGGAAGGCCATCTGGGTGAACAGGGCACCGACTTTGTCTGGGGATCCCCAGCTCCTGGCGCAAGTTAAGTACTTTAAAAAATGCCTGTTGATTGAAGGCCATTTAGTGCACCTTCCTCATTTTATAGACGGGGAAACAAAAACCTAGACAGTTTGTTAACTTGGCTGTAGGCAGTGAGTGGTCCAATGAGGATTTGCACTCAGGTCCTCTGAAGCCAAGTCCAGATTCCTGTCTGCTGTACTACATTGATGACAGATGCATTGCCCATCATGGGGCCCATATGTGATGGAACTTTCTCTTAACTGGCCCTGTCAGAGATTATCCTCTTTTGACAAAGCCTTTAAGAATCCAAGGTCACTTTCAAGTCACAGTGAGGCCCCCAAGAAGGTCTCTAGGAAGAACTACTTTTATAAATACTTAATCCCTTATTTAGGTGGCTAGGTGGAACAGTGGATAGAGCGTTGTGCCTGGAACCAGGAAGACCTGAGTGCAAATCCAATTTCAGATAATGACTGTGTGACCTTGGGCAAGTCACTTCACCCTGTTTGCCTCAGTTTCCTCATCTGTTAAATGAACTGGAGAAAGAAATGACAAACTTCTCCAGTATCTTTGCCAAGAAAACCTCAAATGGGGTCATTGAGCCAGAAACAACTGAACAGCAACCAGTTCCTTATTTAGTTCAACAAATGCTAAGAGTACATTAGATTTCCTTGTTGCTGGGATCCATATATACCATATGAAATAATGCGACAATCTTTTTTAAAATTTATTTTTCAGGTGTGGGTGCTAACAACAGGGTCCTGAATGAATTCTCTTGGCAGCACCCCACAATAATTATGTCATTGTCTGAATACAATTCCTGTTTCATCCATACCCTATCCTAGGACTACCAAAAAGAGTCATGAATGTCTCTCCCAAACATAGCACATAGAGCCCTTTGATTCCTGGAGGGGAATGAATAAATATTTGTTATACGAATGCAAATGATCTCAGGTTCCTTTCAGAGTTCCTATCTCTGTGTGTTTTCTTTCTGTCTGCCTCTGTCTCTAACTCTCCCCATTTAACTCTCCAAATTAACTATAAAGGATATATGAAGAGGGACGTCTAGGTGACGCAGTGAATAGAGCACCAGCCCTGGAGTCAGGAAGACCTGAGTTTAAATCCAGACTCAGACATTTAACACAAAACTAGCCTTGTGACCTTGGGCAAGTCACTTAACCCCAATTGCCCTACCTTCTCCCTCTAATAGAAAGCAAAAAAAAAGACATATGAAGATACAAGCTATCAGCACCCAGAGAAAGAACTGATAATTAGATGTATAGAATAATTATATGTGTGTGCATATATGCACACACGCACACGCACACATGCGCACACAATGTATATCCATATGCATGCCTGCACATGTATGTATATGTATGTGCATATACGTATGTACACACATGCACCTATTTGTATCTAATGGTAGCCATTTCTAGGGCAGGGAGAGGAGGGAAGTAATATACAATAACTTCATTATACATTTCAAAGAATAGCAGGACTTAAGGTTCCTGGTGCAATCATCTTTTTTTTTTTATTGTACTATATTATGGAAATGATTTTTTTATTCCATAAATTAAAAAATAAATTATTTTTTTTTAAACAAAAGAGCATGGCAAGTAACTTTTTCATGGGGGTAGAGGGAGGGCATCTGTTCTTCCCTGTCAGAGCAGGGGATGACTCCTATTCCAATATGGCAGCAGCTGGAGCAGGAGCTTGGTTAGCTGAGCTTGGGCCTGGGCCTCTGCCTGCCTCTTCTGTTTTGTATTTCTTTGCTGAATTACAGGTGACCACACAGAGAGCCTGAGAGAGGTCGATCAGGTGTGGCTGCTTTGGGAATGCCTTACTTGGTTCTGGCTGGTCTTCCAAAGATCACTGCCAAGAGAATGAGCGCAAATCAAGTCTGGAAGACTCGGGTGGTGAAGAAAACAGGGTAAAGAGGAGGGACAGGGCCCATTCAGCAGAGTAGTATGCTGCTAGTCCTAAGTAACTGCTGCTTGTTTTAAGTCTTTGTTAATGTGTGCTGGTGAGTCTTTTGATGTGAATGACATAAATAGCTACCCTATACTTGATTTACATTGTGCATTGAATACCTTTCTACTCCTTTTGGGGAGATCCTAGACATGAGCTAAACCTAAACTTTAAATGATTTTCCTTGGGGTTCTGAGTTTGGGGTGTAAAAATAAAAGAATAAGAAGAGTTCGTGTGCCTAGGTCCAGAGCAAGGGCTCATTTTCAGAGGAAGAGGATAAGTGTCTTAGCCCTGCAGGGCCTAGCAGCAGGCAGAATTGTGTTTCTATTGTAACAAAAGAATTTGAAGAATTCTTTCAAAAGGAACACATTCATTTTTCCTTCCTTCCTTCCTTCCTTCCTTCCTTCCTTCCTTCCTTCCTTC
>NW_027185876.1:2595482-2625807 GCF_028583685.1 Petaurus breviceps papuanus | reverse complement strand
AGAGAGAGAGAGAGAGAGAGAGAGAGAGAGAGAGACAGACAGAGAGACAGAGAGAGAGAAAGCTCCCTAGATCTCCCCCATGGGGAAGTTCCAAAGTCTGTAGTCTAGGAAGCTAGAGATCAGACATGATGGAGACTGACAGCTCCCCTCAAGCCAGCTTCTTCCCAGAGTTGTCATCTCCCTTCAACAACCCAAAGAGAGCTCAGCACTATCCCTCTTCTCTCTTAAAGCCAGAAGTGCCCAAAGTAACTGAAAAACCCAAAGAGACTTAGAACAAGTGCAGGGACTGAAGAGGCCTCCACTTTTCCAGGACATCCATCTTTACCAATAAGGAGAGATTCCTATGCCTATGGGCACTGGGATTGCGGTTACACATCACTCAAATTTTCATTCATCTCTTATCTCTGTGGCTTTTTTTGTGTGTGATATTTTTTCTCCTTGGGCTAATACTTATGCTTTGGAGACCTTCAAAGCTGTGTATATTAATGGGATTGGATTCTCCTATGTTCACAGGGCTCTGAGTGCCCAGATGACATAGGGTAGATCAGAAGATCAGAGATTTTGAAGCATCTTAAAACCTATCAAGTCCAACTCCCTCATTTTGCAGAAGAGGAAGCTGAAACAGAGAGATTAAAATGACTTACCCAAGGTCATATAGTTAGTGACAGAGACAGGATTTGAATCTGGGTCTTCTGATTCAAAAGTCAATGCTTCTTTTTTACAGTACCACAATGCATCTATTCTTTAATCCCTCTCTTTCCTCACATACACTTACACACTCACATATATGTGTGTATCTTGTTGAAACCTGAGATTTCATCCTTATACCAAATTTCCAGTGTGGAAACTTCCTCTTATGACCCAGATCAGCAATGCATCTTAGAGATTGCTCTAAGAAATGTTTAGAGATGGTCTGGTTCAACTTCTTAATTAATTTTATAAATGGGGAAACTGAGGCCAAGAAAAGTGAAGGGACTTGCCCAAGGTCACACACAAGGTCTTCTAACATGGTGATCTGTTTTTTAAAAGAAAAATTTATTTCTTTTTAATAAGAAAATCATTAAAGTTATATTGTCCCGAAGATTTACCTTAGAGAGTGACCTGGGCTGCTGAGGAATTCAGTGGCTTGCCCAGGGTTGAACGGCCAGTGTATCGGAGATAAGACTTGTACACAGGCCATCTTGACTCCTTGGTCAGTCCTCTATACACTAAGTCATGGTGTTTTCCTCTTTTTTTTTCTAAATTTGAGAAAAATCCCTCTTCCTCACCTAACGGGGACCTATGAGGATACTGAGATGAGATAATTCACAGTGGGTTTTTGTTGTAGCAGAGGTTATTAACTAGCCTAACACCTGTATGTATTGGATGGCTAAATCCTGTGTGGTTCACTTTTAGTAGGATCTGATTTAAATCTATCCCTCTACATGTGCTACATGACATATTTAAATGCATTGATGTACTCAAGTATACACAACTAATTGATTTCATTAAAATATTTGCCTTTTGATTAAATTTCACAGTTAGATTTACCCCTTTTCAGTAATTCTTAATGTAGTACTTGATGTATATCCTTAAGTTTGTGGTAATTATCACTTTCTCTTTGCCTAGAAAAACAAGGAACAAAATGGTACCTGTCTTGTTCAACTGTGCAAAGTAATGTGCTTCCCTTGAGAGCATACATTTTTTGAGTTTTTTTTTGTTTTTCTCCCTCTAACTTTTAACTCTATGGTCCATCCTCTGTCTAAAATTATTGGAAAATCTCAGTGACAGCTGTAGGAAAAACAATCCCCAGTGACACACTTCTCTGCAAACTTGATTTACATGTAAGAACAGTAGGTCCTCGGCCATTGGCCAGGTACATTTTCAGTTTCTTGTGAGACTGTGCCCTGCTATGCTCACCCCCAATGTCAGAATGTGACTGGAGGTGGCTTCTCTCAGCCAGATCATCAGGGAGAGGTTAGCAGTCACAGACAGGATACCATGTGGCATGCTAACTTGGTGGCATGTGCCATCAAGTTGTTATGAGCTTGGTGCTGGGTAGGAGGAACTCTCCCTGCAGTAATACTGGCAGCTTCAGACTCAGAAGTACCATAAAGAGAGGCAAGATGATTCTGCCACTTGGAAGGTATGCCACTAAAATGTAACACCTGCTATGTGCCCAGGAGAGCCCGGCCAGGAGACTTTAATATGTCTTTGGCACCCATGGAGCCATTGAGCATGATTGGAGAACTCTATGATTCAGAGTCATTTACCGTCCCTGTTGAAGAGATGGGTTTTTGTTATGGGGAGCACCTTGGGATCATTGAAAATGCTGCATAATTTCACAGACTCATTCTAGCCCAAACTCTTTCCTCTGTTCCGCTCTGGGCCTCGCTCATCGACCACCTGCAATGTCTGTCCAATATATATATATATATGATAGCATGTGCTCTATGGTATCAGTTCAAATGCTTCTTGGAGTCTGGACAATGAGTGAATGAATGAATGAAAGAGCATTTATCATGTACCTTTTATGTGCCAATTATGGTGCTAGATGCTAGACACATGTCATGTAAAGTAACGCAATTCCTGTCCTCAAGAAGCTTATATGATAACGGGGTGGCATCACAGCAGCGGCCAGTCAAGGAAGTTTTGATTTGGGGACTCACAGGGAAAGGCAGGTGATTATCAGGTCCTTTTCAGAGGCAATGGTAGTATTGGTGTGATTACTGTCCCTAGAGTAAGAGGTGGAAGGTCACATAGCAAGATAATCTGGATGACTGGCTGGAAGGTATTCTTTTTCAAAAAGATTTGCTTGTGTTGCTATAAAATTATAATAAAATCTCTATTGAATAAAATATGAGCTAAGAAAATAATTTGTGTAGTTTTTTAAAGTTGGGTAGGCATGGTATGTGTGTATGACAGAGAGAGAGATTGAGAGAAAGAGAAAAAAGAGAGATTAAGAAAGAGAAATATAGAGAAAAGGAGAGAGAGAAAGAAGAGAGAAAGAGAGAGATTGAGAGAGAAAAAAGAGAGATTGAGAGAGAAAGAGAAATAGAAAAGGAGAGAGAGAGAAGAGGGAGAGGTAGAGGGAGAGAGAGACAGAAAAAAGAGGGATTGAGAAAGAGAAATAGAAAAGGAGAGAGAAGAGGGAGAGGTAAAAGAAGAGAGAGAGAGAGAGAGAGAGAGAGAGAGAGAGAGAGAGAGAGAGAGAAAGAGAGAGAGAGAGAGAGAGAGAGAGAGAGAGAGAGAGACAGAGACAGAGACAGAGAGAGACAGAGAGAGACAGAGACAGAGAGAGAGAGACAGAGACAGAGACATAGAGACAGAAAGACAGAGAGACAGAGAGAGACAGAGAGAGAGAGAGAGACAGAGAGAGAGGAGAAATTGAGAGAGAAGAGGCATTGCTACATAAAGTTTGGAAACCACTGCCTTACTAGGTAGTCTTCATGCATTTTGGTTATTCAAATATTCATCATCTAGTGGCCAAGTGTCTTGTGATGATATTCTCCATTCTCACATGGGTTAATCCTGAGATAACAAGATACAGGTATTATGGTAGAATGGTTGAATTCCTGGATTTGGAGTCAGGAAGACCTGAGTTTGAATCCTATCTTGGACATCTGCTAGTTGTGTGACTGTGAACAGATACCTTCTTGTCCCTGAGCCGCAGTTTCCTCACCTATAAAATGAATGGTTTGGACTAGAAAGTTTTTGAGGCCCTTTCCAGCTCTAAACTGATGATCCAGCACTACAGCCTTTAAGAACCTAGGGTCACATATAAACTAAAGCATTAGAGTAACATTTCAATAGAATCCATCTCTGATTGTTCTCAACTGCCTTCTCCACATCACCTTTTCTAATTTCTTCTGGCTCCCACTCCATCTCTCATAGTGCTGTTTTGAGCCTCTTCTTAATCTCTCAGATCACCTTTTCTTTATTCACATTCTTCATTCACTTGTTTTTTCTTGGTTTCTCTCAGTGATGCTATTGAGCTGTGACTATAGAACACCTTGGTCTCAGAATAATGATGATGATGATACCTTAAGCTTTCTATAGTGCTTTAAGGTTTGCAAAGCACTTTACATTTATTATTATTCCATTTCATCCTCACAATAACTCTGTGAGGTAGGTGTCATTATTATTCCCATTTTACAGATGAGGAAACTGAGGCTTAGTGCAGTTAAGTGTGTTGACCAGGATTACGCAGCTAGTAAGTGTCTGAGGTAGTCTTTGAACTTAGTTCTTCCTGACTCAGGTCTGGAGTCCTATCCATTACACAACCTAGCTTCCTCTGACTCTGAATTGTTGGTGGCTCAAAGGGCAATGGAGAGACGGATGAAAGGTGTGAATAGGCTATGACATATTGCCAATGACGACTGTATATAACATTTTTCTTCTGTTTTCACAAAGCAAATCTAGATTTTGGGTTTCAAACTACTCATGATTATGCTTATGGCCCCCACCCACTAAATTTTCCCTATTTTGGGGCAGCTAGGTGGCACAGTGAATAGAGCACTGGCCTTGGAGTCAGGAGGACCTGAGTTCAAATCTGACCTCAGACACTTCACACAAAAGCTAGCCATGTGACCTTGGGCAAGTCACCTAACCCAATTGCCCTTCAAAAAGCAAAAAAAAAATTCCCTATTTCAGATAAGTTAGGGTTTAACAAGTGTTCTTAAAATATGGTTAGAACAAAAGCCATTTACTCAAAATGGTATTGTGACATTAAAATAATTCATGAACAGCAGATACTCCAGCCATGTCCCTCCAAAAACTACTATATCAATAAGATACGAATCCTAAGAGATAACTTCCTCCTAACCTTCCAAGAATGGGAGGCTGTGAGCTCACCCTGGTTCTTGGCTCATCCTGTGGTCCATCTTCTGCTTTAGAGTTAATCTAGGGAAGCCATAAGACTTGGTATGATAATTTACCCCTCAGATGAGCATGACAAGGGCTTTGTCTTGATGTTTGAGCTGTCAGAATTTGTTACTTCATGGGTCATTTAGTGATTAGGAATCAGCTTTCTGATTTCTAGTGGAATGTAACTGCATAGCAGGCAAAATGATCTGTAAGTTTAAGACATTGATTATGTTCTTCATATTTTCTTATGAGATAAATAGTCTATTTCACAAACTCGAAAGACTTGCTAAGTCCTAGGTATTAAACATTGGATTGGTGACACTTTCCTTTGTATATCTGCTGCCATTTTGGAAATTGAAAGTGGAATACTATAATACACCATAACCAAGCCAACCCAAAGTACAAAAAAGCAGCTATTGCTACCCAAGATCTTCTGCTCAATGGTCACAGAAGCTTCACAGGATGGTTTTTAATACTTGGATAGAAGAAGAACTTTAGAATTGGTACAAAGCGGCTTCTCCTGGCTCAAGGTGGATGCAGATTTGTCAAAAGTAAGAGACTTATGTTTGAGGTTTTCAAGGGAGAGTCCCTTTGAAGGACTGGTCCAATTTTTACCAAATTTTTTGTCCTAGCATTTCAGGAACTCTGCTATAATTTTACATGTTAGTGGGATGCCTTTCTACGTGTATTATAGATGACCTTTGGTCCTTCTCTGGGTTCTAGAAATGCAAGACATAAGGTTTAGAGAATTTTCCCTGGTTCTAGAAATGCAAGACATAAGGTTTAGAGAATTTTCATCCTCATTTGTCTTCTCTGGCTAGTAGTTCATGATGATCTAACTAGCTAGTTATCTGACTAATAGTTGACCAATGCTAAAATTTGTCTCTTGTAGGCAGTATCCAATTTAGTGCTGGTTGGACCATCAGGGAATGGCTGTTGGTCTACACTGGGAATTAACTCAACTCATGGTCTCTGAATTTATCAATGACAGACTACTTCAAAGCCAAGAACTCCAGTTTGTGCATGTGATAGCGAGTTACAGCTCCAATAAGCCCTCTATTGGCAAATGTAATATATTTCTGATGCCCAGCATTCTTTTGGTATGAAACTGCTTTCTGGATTCTAGACTAGCATTTGTTTGTATCACAAAGGGCTTGCTTGGGTCTGCCTTACCCAGCACTTCATGTAGAAAGGTAGTCCATCAATTCCTTGAATGCTTGCCGTATTTCTAGTGAAATATTCTAGTGATGGTGCAAAAGGGGTCAAAAAAGATGGTCAAAAGGTCAGATTGTCATTATTTCACTATATTGCTTCTAAGTCTTCTTCTTAAAAACAAATGAAATTATTATTTTTTTCATCCATAAATGAAATCATTGAAACTTTACTGTCCAAACCACTCCTGCCTGGCCAGCACTCTCTTCTATCTTCTTTTATGAGAACATTGGCTCCTTGCGGTACAGTGGATAAAGGCTGAACCTGGAGTCAAGAGGATGCCAGTTCAAATCCAGCCTCAGGTGCCTACTAGCTGTGTGACTCTGGGCAAGTTTAACTGTTATCTGCCTTGGTTTCTTTATCTATAAAATAGAGATAATGATGGCACCCTACTGCCCATGGTTATTGTGAGGGTCAAATGCAATAATATTTATAAAATGCTTTGCAAACCTTAAAAGACTATATAAATGCTATTATTAATATTAGTAATAGTAGAAGTCTTTCTTGATTATTTGTATTTGTATTCCTAGATGCTTAGCACAGTGTCTGACACATAATAGGGCTCTTAATAAATTCTTTTTAGTTCATTCATTCATTGAAGGCAGCTGCTAACTGGTAAGATATCTCCCATGCTAGTGATACAGTAGAGAAAAAAAAAACAGTAAACTGTAGTAAATTGTTACTTGCCAGTGCAAATACAAGCTATGGAATGATATTTTTCAGGGGAAAGTACTTTCCCATTGAATTAGAAACCCTTTAAATCTTGGATAGGATATATCATTGAAAGATAAACTGAGTTCATTTCCTCTAACATTACTAGGACCCACTGAAGATTTTTTCCTGTGTTTTTTTCTTTCAAGTTTTAATTGAGAATCAAAAGTTTCCCCCTTCCCTCTCCCACTGAAAATTTCTCTGACCAGACAAGTTGTGCTCACTGTACTTGATGAAGAGAAAAGGAGGAGGTTAATGGAAAGCCTCAGGGGATCCCCTTTTGATCTCTCATACTCCCTAAAAATGCAGAATCCTTGAGCTTCAATAGCTATTTTCTTCCCTCTACAACTTCTGTCTTCTCTTGCCCAGTCTTAATCTTTACCCTTCTCCTACATCTTCTCCCAACTAATCAGGAAGCAGCGGGTGCTGCAAGTTTGGTAGAAACATACACTAAAAGCTGTGGTTAGAAAGCTGTGTTTATTGGACAATGCCCAAGGGCATGCTAAAGCCAGCTTATGTGGCTGGAGTAGATTGCTCATTTCAGAGTGTTGTTAGTATTTGCACATCAGAAATCAGCAAACTCCACAAACTAAGGCTTGATTTAGTGTTTTGTTGATTGTTTAGACTTAAGAAAGTAATGGAGAAAATGTTAATAATGCAGATTTAACTTAGAAATATGCCATGTCAAATGATCAAATAAAATAATATTTGTAAAGGGTTTAGTACAGTGCCTGCCTGGCACACAGCAGGCATTGAATACGTGCTTGTTCCCTTCCCCCTTCTCATTATGTGAAGAAAAAGAAATTTCCCCCAGAAAGTTGGTTGTTAAACATTTTCCAGCACATCTCTGGCTATGCACAAGAAATGATATAGATCAGGGGTGGTAAATTCTAATAAAACAGGGCCCAGAAAACCATGCTGTATACTGATTTAGAAAACCACACATGAACACAGATCGACCAAAGCACTGAGGCATTGGCATTTATGGTGGTTTTTAGGATCTCTACCATAGTTCATAGGTATCAATTAAACAAGAAACACCTACTAAGTGTCTACTATGTGCTATCATCATGTTGGGTGCCAGGGGTGCAAAGACAAAAACAAGCATTAAATACCTCCCATGTGCCTTCAGGCACTGGCGATACAAAGAAAAAGCAGAAAAGCCCCTGCCCTCAAGGAGTTTACATTCAAATAAGGAAGCGTGTAAATAAATCAGCAGATACACGCAGAATAGATAGAAAGTAACCTTAGAGGGCAGAAAACTCACTGGCTGCAGAGGGGATCATATTCCTGCAGAGAATATCATTGGAATAGTTCTTGTCCTCAAGGAGTTTACATTCAATTGAATGTGAGGGATAGGCAATGTCTCTCAATATAAGTATATACATGACACCAATGAAATAATTATAAGGGAATAAGCAGGAAGAGGTACTCGGAGAAGAGCACTAAATTAGCTTGGCTAGGAGATTTATAATTAATTTATGTACAAAACCTTGAGCTTAGAGATTGGATAAATAGGGAACAAAGAGTAAGGAGAAAGCAAGGAACTAGGGATGAAAAATCGAGTCAGGTCAACAAGCATAAGTGCTTCCTGGGTGCCCGGCCCTGTGCCAAGAACTGGGTATTCAAATACAAGCAGAAAGACAGTCCCTACCCTCAAGAAGCTTGCATTTTAATGGAAGACAATGCAGAATTGGAAACTAGAAATTGAAGGGAGGGGAGGGAAAAGGTGTGCTGTGAGAACAGTGTAAAGAAAGTCTGGAAGAATCAGACATACAGCCTGGAGAGAAATGAAGACCTGGTTGGCCTAGGCTTTCTCCTTAAAATGGAACTAGCCAATCACAGGGAGAGGCAGCAGGGGCTGAGATATTATAGAGAAATTCCATGACAGCCAGAAGGATATCCTAGAGAGAAATAAAGAAATGGGTGTGGGGCAGCTTGATGGCGCAGTGAATAGAGCACTGGCCTTGGAGGCAGGAGGACCTGAGTTCAAATTCGGCCTCGGACATTTAACACTAGCCGTGCGACCTTGGGCAAATCACTTAACCCCAATTGCCCTGCTTTCCCCCTCCAAAAAGCAAAAAGAAAAAAAAAAGAAATGGGTGACCTGGGCCACCTTAAAATGGAAGACTGTCAGGAATATCTCCAAAAGAGGAAGATAAAGAAGGCTGTTCTGTTATGCAAAGATGGTTCATTCCCCTACCACCAGAACAGCAAAGATTGGGGGCTAAATCTGAAATGACTTCGTCTAAACATCCCTTAAAACAACAGTGAGAAGTCTGTGCTTTGGAATGGGTAGCAAGCCAAGCGCCCTTATTCCTCATCTAGCATTTTATTGGGAAGTGTAATATGGAAAGGCAGCCATTGGGGTGGGGGCGGGGTCTCCTGCCTACTCCAGTCTGTCGCTGTATTTACAGTCATGTCTTTGCATCACTGTTCTATACTTAGCTAAATTGTGTGTATTATATTTAAGGCCAGTTTTGTCTTGTTTAAAGGGGTCCAAATTGGGATTAAGTATTCAGGCTGTCATCTCCTCAGTGGGCAGCTGGATATTGGATTTGTATTAAGTAGAAGAGTAACTGAAATACTGTAACTTTAGCATTATTTTTCTCATATACAGTAATGACTTTTGTATTAATTTAGAAATGGGAAAGACATTGTATTTCCAGCATTTTTTCAGGGTATGTTTCATAGGACAGTTATAAGCAAGGGCAGTGAGTGGGCAAGTTTCCTACAGAACCAGTTAGGGAATTGTGAAACAGAAGAGAATACATTCAAGCTGTGTGGGGCCACAGACATCGTGTAATTCAACTCCTGTCTCTTTCTTGCTACTCAGTCTTTGTTTCAGAAAAGACCTGCAGAGGCAAAGTGATTTGCTGAAGGATCCCCAGTGAACAATTACCATAAGCAATAATGAGCTTTTATTGAGGACCTACCATGTGCCAGACATGAGGTTAGGTGCTGAAGATACAAAGGAAAAAAAAAGACAATCTTTGCCCTTAGGGAGCTTCTATTTTAGGTGGTGTCCTTGACCCAGTGGCACTGGCCTCCTGGCTGTTCCATGCACAAGACGCTCCATCTCTGAGCTCCAGGAATTTTCTCTGTCTTTCCCCCATGCCTGGAATGCTCTTCCTCCTCAGCTCTGCCTACTGCCCTCCCTGGCTTCCTTTAATTCCCAACTAAAATCCCACCTTCTACAGGAAGACTTTCCCAAGCCTTCTTAATTCCAGTGCCTTCCCTCAGGTAATTATCTTCTATTTATCTGGTATCTAGCTTTTTGATTTATATATTTGTTTGCATCTTGTCTCTGCCACTGGATTGTAAGCTCCTTGAAGGCAGACAGGGACTGGCTTTTGCTTCCTTTTGTATCCCCAGTACTTAGCACCGTGCTTAGTATGTAGTAGGCACTTAATAAACATTTCCTGATTCATTGATTAGAGAGCTGGACTTGGAATCTGAATCCTGTCTCAGATTCTTAATTAGCTATGTGACTCCGGTCAAGTTCCTTCACCTCTCCAAGCCTCAGTTTTCTCATATGGAAAATGGGAATAAAATAGTACCTATCGCATAGGGTTGTTATAAAGATCAACTTAGATTTTATTTGTATATGTATCTACATATATACAGACACATAATAATGGCTAACATTTATATACCACTGATCGTGTGCCAGGCACCTTATAATTACTCATTTGATCCTTACCACAACTGTGGGAGATTGCTGCTACTGTTATCCCCGTTTTACAGATGAGGAGACTGAGGCAAACAGAAATTATGTGACTTGTTCAGGGTCATGCAGCAAATAAGTGTCTGAGGCTGGATTTGAACTTTATGTGTGCTTGGTACTCTGTCATCATATCTGGTCCACCCTCTCTGCACACTCATGACTCTAACCAGGATTATAAAGGGATCCGTCTTCAGACTCCTGTTCTGGTGCTCTTCTGGACACATCAGACTGCTCCTCAATGGCATGATTCTCTGCATTATTTGTCCCAAGTTCCCAGAGGTTCTTTGCTCTGTTTTTTTCATAGGCAAGTCTGAGCTGCCATTGTTGAAATAGACTTTTCTCAGGTTTATGGGATTAGAGCCAGAAGGAATCCCAAAGGTCATTTAGTACAGCCCCTTTATTTTATGGGTAAGGAAACAAGAGGTCCAGAGAAATGAAGGGACTGAGAGGAAGGAGCAGAATCAGGATTCGAACCCAGGTCATCTGACTCCAAATCCAGCTCTCCCACTGCATTGTGCTGCTTCCCATCCCTTCAGTTGAGAGAGACCAAATGCCGTCCAAAATGAGTACTTCTAGGAATGGGGAAAAAAAGCAACCCATTTTTTCCCCTTAATTGATGAGTGTGTGACTCTAGTTAGTATTCCTCAAATATTGAATATGAATAATCAGAGAAGACACTCACTAGTATAAAAAACTAATAAATTTTATTTTTGTAGTACATTAAAATAAAATTCAGATAAAATTTTAAAATCCTAGCAGATCCAGAATAACCATTTGATAGCTGTATATAAATCTATTTTAGAGATATGCAAACAGGAATTATGGGATGCCAGGGCAAGTTGATTTAGGGGGCTTTTTCTCTCCTATAAATAATGCAGAGTGCTGCAAATATCCAAGTACACTTAACTGAACATAATTAAAATATTGGAATATATTTTTAAATAAATAATTAAGTAGTTAGAAGTATCTGCAACACTAATTCAAAGTGATAGTCGTGTGGTGATTACATTATGTAGTTTATCCCATACTTTGGGTTTAAAGTACAATAAAAGTTACATTTAATAAAAATTATTGGTTTTGTGGCTTTTGAGGAGAGAGACAGGTTCAATTTTAAGGACAGAAAGCCTTCCATGTTTTAGGGTTTAATGGCAAAGGTGTTTAGAGAAGACATTCTCAGGTGAACTCTATGCCTTACCTGGGGTCCAGGATAAGGATCACTTTAAAGATGGGAGACTATATAATCATAGAATCTTAGAGTGAAGGGGCTTTCAGTGATCTTTCTGAAAAAGAATTCCTTCTTCAACATACTGGACGAGTTATCTGCCTTCCTTCCAAGAGAACCTTCTACCTACTCTGCATGTATCTTAGATGTTCCTCTATTGTCTCCCTCATTAGAATGTAAGCTTCTTGAGAGCAGGCACTGTCTTTGCCTTTTCCATCAGCTGTTAATGATTTCCTATTTAAGGTTACCTTGTTATCAATTTTCTATCTGTTTTGCGTATATATACATGAACTTGTCTCTCCTGTTAGAATATAAGAGCCTTGAGGGCAAGGAATGTTTGACTTTCATCTTTCTATTACCAGTACCTAGCCCAATGACTACCAGGCAGCAAACAATAAATGTTTGTTGATTGAGTGATTGTTTATTGATTATCCAGCCTTTGCTTGAAGACCTCCAAGGATACAGAATGCATCACCTCTTTTCACTTATGGATAGTTCTAATTATTTGGAAGTTTTTCTCTTACTCTAAGCCAAATTTTATCTCTTGCCCCCCCCCATTTTCCCCCATTGTTCCTGTTTCTATCCACAGGACCAGGCAAAACAACTGATTTTTTTTTAGCTCTTTAAGATTTGTGAAGCATTAAAAAAAATACATATAATTTCACCCTTGCAACAACCCTGGGAAGTGGGTGCTATTGTTATCCCTGTTTTATAGATGAGGAAACTGAGGCAAACAGAGGGTAAGTGAAAGACCTAGAATCACACAGTAAGTGTCTGAGGCAGGATTTGAACTCAGTCCTTCCTGACTCCAAACCCAGCACTCTCATAATAATAGCTAACATTTATATAGTGAATTCTATGTGCCAGGCATTGTGCTTTTTGTAAATTTGAAAGTGCTATAGAAAGATAAAGTAGTTATGAGCTGCCTTTGGCTTGAATACCATTTCATCCATGTTCCCCACATCATAGTGATTTAGGATTATAGGATTAAAAGTTTGGAAGAAACCTTAGAGGCCACTGAGTCCAATCTCCTCATTTTACAGTTGAGAAAATTGAAGCAGGCAGTGGTTAAGTGACTTGTCCAAAGTTAACCTGATTCCAATCCACTCTTCCAGCTGTTTCACATCAGAAAAAAAAATCCTCAGATTGAACATACCACAGATAAAGAAATGTAAGCATCATGATTGGGGGGACACATATTTTTAATTGACACCCAGAGAAAGAAAATAACCGAAGGAAAGAATCTCCAAAAGGCAGAATTTCATACACTATGAAAACTCCCTGAGTCTCCAGGCTGTGGAATAGGTGTCAGTTGGCATTGGTAGAGGGAGTTTCTTCACCCAGTGAAATCTTAGGTCTAGTAAAGCCACCCTCATGCCCTCCTTGGATTCAAGAGGACATGAATTTAAGTCTTATCTCTAGGACTTAGTTGGTGATTTCAGAGATTTGAAGCATCTTAAAAAAATCATCTCAAAATCACCTGTAGCAGCAAGCACCCCAAGCGTCCTCAGGGTTTGCTGCCAACACAGGTTCTTGGATCTGCTTTGTTAAAGGAAAGCAACTCAAAATGGGTTAACAAGCTTACTTTAATCAGTCAAATATGTATCGTTTACCTAGTTTAGGGGAAAAAGGTCAGCACCCCGAACTTCAGAATATACAGAGAGAATTATCAAGACAGAAACAGATGAAGTAGACAGATTTCCAAACTGTCCAACCATTACATACATACCAAACAACATCTGGGTTTCAAAGCCAGGGGGCTCTGGACAATGGCTTCCCAGAATCCATATCAAATCACAGAACACTTCTCAAAGTGAGCCCCAAAACAAAGCCTCACATCAGGGCTTATATAGCCTTCTCCTGGCTCAGAGAATGTAACAACCTTTTGGACCCACTGGCCAATCAAAAAGTATCTACTAAAAAACAAGCCTTCTACCCCAGGCTCCAGGTCCTCTTTAGCCTAGGGGCAGGGAAGATCTTTAAATTTACATTCCCATTACATCACCCCATCTTAGAACTGGAAAGAATCTCAGGGGCCATCTAGTCCAACTCCAATGGAAAAGAACTCCCCACTGCAACGTACAGAGTAAGCGATTATCCAACTTCTTCCTGAAGACCTCTAGTGAGGGGGAAAGTTAACACTTCTTAAGGCAGCCTATTCATTCCACTATCGGATAGTGGATGTGATAATGGTTAGCAGGTTTTTCTTGACTTCTAGCCTAAATTGTCCCATCTATCTTCTATGCCTATTGCTCTCAGTTCTGTCACCAGGGTCAGAGGTGTATAGGTGTAATGTTAATGGCATATAAGATCTTCCCCGCCCATTACCAGGCCTCACTGTGGAGCCCAACAACCTCTGTCTGTTGATTTGTGCTAATTTCTCAGTTAGAAGTCCTGTCTGTTGGTCTTTATTTCTCTGATTATATTTTCTCTTATTTTCTTTGGATTTTCTCTGAACTTCAGAGTGCTGATTTTTCCTCTGAACTAATGAATGTAATTAAAAAAGATTGTTGACCCCTTAAATAGCTATCTTTCCTAGTAAAGCAGATCTAAGAACCTATGCTAGCAGCCATCCTGGGTATGCCAGTGTAATTGCCGCTTCAATGGGGTATTTAGGGAGGGTTAGCCCCACTGGTGGGAGGGTTTGCTGAGCCCTTTTCAGGGCTGCTCACCCACCTTTGCTGTTCATCTAGCACTCAACTCTACTGTGACTCCAAGAAGCAACACATTCAGATGGGTTAAACCAGGTTGAGGATAACACCTCAACACCTTTTGGTGAGTTAGGGAGCTGGCTACACCAAGTATATGAAGATTTCTCCCTGGTGGAATCAGTGGATGAGAACAATTTGTTCCAACGAACATGAAGGTGGCTGAAGTAGCCCCTTATGGACAGCTTAGAGCTCGGTCAGACATCAAAGGCGCGAAGGTCATCTGCTGCATCCCAGGCCATCACCATCATTTTGACTTTTGTCTTGCCACTGGACTTCAATGACTCTGGAAGAGAGAGTGAGGCTGATGACTTTGTGGATCTCTGCCTTACTTGAATCCAGTTCACAAGAGAGTCAAGACATCACTCATGATGTCATTGGTCTCATAAAATGAAAGACAACAATGAACCAACAAATAAACAATACCCATTGTTCTCATCCAGTTACCTGGAACCAAACAGAATACATTTTCCAAGTGATAGCCCTTCAAATGCTTGAAGACCTTAATTATATCCACCTTGAGGGGGAGTTAGGAAAAACTTGGATTCGAATTCCACCTCTGATATTTAATAGCTGTGTGACCAGATCTTCAGTTCCCTTATCTATAAAATGGGGATAATGACACCCACCTTATAATGAACAGATCTGCTTTATAGTATTATCAAGAGGATCAAATGAGATAATGTATGCAAACTGCTTTACAAACCTTATAGCCCAAATGAATGTCAGTTACCATTATTATCAGACTCATTAATTTCCTCAGCTAAAACACTCATGGGCTGCTTATTTTTGCAATAAGAATTGTGGCAAAGAAGGACAGATTTCACTTGGCAGTCACCCTCAGTGAGTCAGTCATGAGATTAAACTCTCTTTTTTCCTTCTCTATGTAAAAGGAGGTTAGCCTTGACAGTGCATCACTTCTTAAAATGGCTCACCCAGTTTATCTTGGATTGATTTATTTCTCTGGACATGAATTTCCTTACATAGAGCTAGGGAATGTTCATCTGGATACAGTGCAGGGCAACCTTCCTTGTAAACATCGTAACCATTGACAGCCCTTTGGGTGTTACTCTTTCTTTCTGTTTTAAAGCTATCATTTTCTTCCCCTTTAAACCTCATTTTCAAGGACAACCACTGAGTTAGCAAATAAAGGACTATTCATTGGAAAAAAATAATTTAATTAGTAAGAACAAAATAGCATCAGAAATAACAGGCATAGTGGCAGAAAGGAGCAAATCTCAAATTTCCACCCCCCCTCCCTTCTTAGTAAAGTTCCATTTCTCTACTTGAAGGGAAGAAATTAAGAAATCAATTTATTTTCCATAAACTTACCAAGTGGCTGGTGGCCCAATGGTGGGAGATTGTCTCAGTTACTCTTCTCACTGTTTTTTAAATTTCAAAACACAGTTTGCTCTCTTAAAAAATATTTATTTTTAGTTATCAACATTCATTTCCATAAGTTTTAAATTTTCTCTTCCTCCCTTCCTTCCTCCCTCCTCAAGACAGCATGCAATCTGATATAGGCTCTACATATACATTCTTATTAAATGTATTTTCACATTAGTCATGTTGTATACAAGAATTAGAATGAATGGGAGGAACCATGAGAAAGAAAAACAAAAAAGAGCAAATAATATGCTTTGATCTGTATTGAAACTCCATATTTCTTTCTCTGGATGTGGATGGAATTTTCTATCATGAGCCTTTTGGAGTTGTTTTAGGTCCTCGCATTGCTGAGAAGAGCTAAGTCTATCAAAGATAGCCATTGCACAATGTGACTGTTACTGTGTACAATGTTCTCCTGATTCTGCTCAATTCACTCAGCATCAGTTCATCTAAGTCTTTTCAGGTTTTTCTAAAGTCTGTTTTATCATCATTTCTTATTCTATTCCATTCATATACCACAGCTTGTTCAGCCATTCCACCATTGATGGGCATCCCCTCAAATTTCAGTTCTTGGCTACCACTAAAAAAGCTGCTATAAATATTTTTGTACATGGGTGACTTTTTCCCATTTTAATGATCTCTTTGGGATACAGCCCTAGGAGTAGTATTACTGGGCATAAGGTCATGCACTTATTTATAGCCCTTTGAGTATAATTCCAAATTGCTCTCCAGAATGATTGGATCAGTTCACAACTCCACCAACAATGAATTAGTGTTCCAATTTCCCCACATCTTCCCCAGCATTTATAATTTTCCTTTTTTTTTTTTTATCATATTAGACAATCTGATAGATGTTACATGGTACCTAAGAGTTGTTTTGATTTGCATTTCTCTCATCAATAATGATATAGAGCATTTTTTCATATGACTGTAGATAGCTTTCATCAATAATTAATATTAACTAGAAGCACATGTGCTTGATATTTGTATGTACTCAAAATCACGTTCATAATAATTGTCTATATCCCTATGCAGGATGGAATGTGTCGTTCTTGAAATCATTGTGGAGACTATCTGAAGAAGAGTGTAGTAGTTTAGGGGTCAGTGAATTCTGGGTGAAAACATAAGCAGCAAAAGAATTTAAGATTCTATAGTTTCTGCCTTTTTCATCAACATAGATGTACTTAAAATTTTTTTATGTTTTTCCAATTACATATAAAAACCACTTTTTAACATTCATTTAAAATTTTTTTGAATTCCAAATTCTCCCTCCCTCCCCTCTTCTCTCATTGAGAAGACAAGCAATTTGATATAGGTTTAAAGGTGCTATCATGCAAAACATTAAGACACAGACCAAAAAACCTCAAGAAAAATAAAATAAAAAATATACTTTGAGCTGAATTCAGACTCCATCAATTCTGTTTCTGGAGGTGGATGGAATTTTTCATCATAAGTCCCTAAGAAGATCATTATACTGCTGAGAATAGCCAAGTCATTCACAGATGCTCATTGTACAATATTGCTGTTACTGTGTACAGTGTTCTCTTGGTTCTGTTCACTTTACTTTGCATTAGTTCATCTAAGTCTTTTCAGATTTTTTCTGAAAGCATCCTACTCATTATTTTTTATAGCACAATAGTATTCCATCACAATCATATACTACAACTTGTTCAGCCACTCCCCACTTGGTGAGCATTCCCTCAATGTCCAAGTATCTACCACCACAAAAAGAACTTCTATAAATATTTTTGTACAAATAGGTTCTTGTTGTTGTTTTTAATATCTTTAGGATACAGACCTGGTAGTGGTATTGCTGGCTCAAAAAGATATGCATAGCTTTATAACCCTTTGGGTATAATTCCAAACTGCTCTACAGAATGGTTGTATCAGTTCACAACTCCACCAGCAGTGCATTAGTTTCCCAATTTTATCACACTCCCCTCCCCTAACATTTGTCATTTTCCTTTTCTGCTGTATTAGCAAATCTGAGAATTGTGAGGTGGTACTTCAGAGTTGTTTTAATGTGCATTTCTCGAGCCAATGGGGATTTAGAGCAATTTTTTCATACTACTATAGATAGTTTTGATTTCTTTGCCAAAATTTCCTATTCATAGCCTTTGAGTATTTATCAGTTGGGTAATGACTTGTATTCTTGTTTTTTTGGTCTTTTTTGGAGGGGGAATGGCAGGACAATTGGGCTTAAGTGACTTGCCCAAAGTCATATAGCTAGTAAGTGTTAAGTATCTGAGGCTGGATTTGAACTCAGGTCTTCCTGACTCCAGGGTTGGTGCTCTATTCACTGTGCCACCTAGCTGTCCCTTAACATTTTTTTTTGATGACTTGTATTCTTATATATTTGGCTCACTTCTCTATATATTTGAGAAATGAGGCCTTTATTAAAGAAACTTGCTATTTTGCCCCAGTTTTCTGCTTTCCTTATAATCTTGGTTACATTGGTTTTGTTTGTGAAAAACCTTTTTTACTTAATATAAACAAAAGTATACATGATGCTCTCTGTCTCATTTAGTCATTAATTTTTCCTTTATCCATAGATCTGACAGGCAAACTATTCCATGCTCCCTTAGTTTGCTTAATGTATAATGCTTCAGGTCTGAATCATTTTGACCTCATCTTTGGAATATGGTGTGAGATGTTGGTCTATACCAAGTTTCTACCAAACTACTTTCAGTTTTTCCAGAAATTTTTATCAAATAGTGAGTTCTTGTCCTCAAAGCTTGGATCTTTGTGTTTTATCCAACACTAAATTACTATGGTCATTTAATACTGTGTATTGTGTGTCTAATCTGTTGCACTGATCGGCCAGTCTATTTCTTAGCTAGTACCAGATTGTTTTGATGATTGCCACTTTGTCATACATCTGGTATGACTTCCTTCACATTTCTCCCTATTATTTCCATTGATATTCTTGACCTTTTGTTCTTCTAGATGAATTTCATTGTTATTTTTTCTAGCTCTATAAAATATTTTTGGTGGTTTGTTTGGTATGGCACTGAATAAGTATTGTCATTTAATATGAATAAGAATTGTCATTTTTATTATGTTAGCTCAGCCTGCTGCTGTTGCTGCTGTTGTTCAATTGTTTCCATCATGTCTGACTCTTTGTGACCCCATTTAGGGTTTTCTTGGCAAAAATACTGGAATGGCTTGCCATTTCCTCTGCCAGTTTACTCTACAGATATGGAAACTGAGACAAACAGGGTTAAGTGACTTGGCTAGGGTCACATAACTATTATCTGAGGCTGGATTTGAAATTTGGGAAGATGAGTTTTCCAGACCTAGAACTCTCTCCACTGCACCAGTAGACCTTGGCTCAGGCTATCTGTGAGCAATTGATATTTTCCTATTGCTTAGATCTAACTTTATTTGCATGAAAAGTGTTTTGTAATTGTGTTCATAAAGTTCCTGTGTTTGTCTTGGTAGGTAGACCCCCAAGTATTTTATATTGTTTGCAATTATTTTTAAGTGGAATTTATCTTACTGCCTTTTGCTGCTGAGCTTTTTTGTTAATATATAGAAATGCTGATCATTTATGTGAGTTTATCCTGAAACTTTGCTAAAGTTGTTAATTATTTCAACTAATTTTTAAGTTGATTCTCTAGAATTCTGTAAGTGTGCCATCATGTCATCTGCAGAGTGATAGTTTTGTTTCCTCATTGCTTATTTTAATTTCTTTAATTTCCTTTTCTTCTCATTGCTATAGTTAGCATTTTCAGTACAATATTGAATAATAGGTGATAATGGGCATCCTTACTTCACCCCTGGTCTTATTGGAAAGACTTCTAGCTTATCCCCATTACAGATAATTCTGGTTGGTTTTAGTTAGATACTGTTTATCACTTTAAGGAAAACTCCATTTATTCCTATGTTTTCTAGTGTTTTCAAATGTTGTATTTTCTGAAAAGCTTTTTCTGCATCTGTTGAGATAACAATGTGATCTGTGTTGCTTTTCTTATTGATATGACCAATTATGCTGTTAGTTTTCCATATTAAACCAGTTCTGCGTTCCTGGTATAAATTCTACCTAGTCATAGTATATGATCTTCATGATATTTTGCTATAATCTCCTTGTTAATATTTTACTTAAAAATTTTGCATCAATATTCATTAGGGATATTGGTTTACAGTTTTCTTTCTCTCTTTTTGTTCTTCCTGATTTAGGTATTAGCACCATATTTGTGTCATAAAAGGAATCTGGTATTTGCCTATTTTCCCAATAGTGTATATAGTATTGAAATTAATTGTGTTTTAAATGTTTGATAGAATTCATTTGTGAATCCACTTGGTCCTGGGAATTTTTTTTTAGGGAGCTTATTTGCTGCTTGTTCAATTTCTTTTTTCTAAGATAAGGCTATTTAGAATTTTATTTCCTATGTTCTTAATATTGGAAATTTATATTTTTGTAAACATTCATCCATTTCTCCCAGATTTTTATTTATTGGCATGTAATTAGGCAAAATAGATACTAATAATTGATTTAATTTCCTTTTCATTGGTAATGAATTTGTCCTTTTCATTTTTGATACTCATAATTTGGAATTTTTTCCTTTTTTGTTTTAAATCAAATTAACCAATGGTTTATTTATTTTATTAGTTAAAAGAAAAGTACCTCCTAGTTTTGCTTATTAGTTCAATGGTTTTCTTACCTTCAACTGTATTAATTTCTCCTTTGATTTTCAAGATTTTTAATTTGGTGTTTAATTTGTTCTATTTCTAGGTTTTTTATTTGCATGCCCAATTCATTGATCTATTCTTTATTTTATTCATGTAAGTGTTCAGAGATGCAAATTTTTCCCCAAGTGCTGCTTTGGCTGCATCCCTTAAATTTTGGTATGTTGTCTCATTGCTGTCATTCTCTTTAATGACATTATTGATTGTTTCTATAAGTTTTTTTTGACACAATTTTTTAGCATTAGACTATTTAGCTTCCAATTAATTTTTAATCTCTTTCTATTGAATAAATTTTTTTATTGCATTGTGATCTAAAAAGGATGTATCTAATATTTCTGATTTTTTTATTTGGTAGTGAGGTTTTTATGTCCAGAAAGTGATAATGTATGTAAGGCATGGTTAATTTTTGTGTAGGTGCCATGTTCCACTGACAAAAAGGGTATATTCCTTTCCATTCCCATTTAATTTTCTCTAGAGGTCTATAATATCTAGCTGTTACAAAATTCTAATCATCTCCTCAACTTATTTCTTGTTTATGTTGTGGTTAGATTTATTTAGTACTGAAAGGGGAAAGTTGAGGGCCCCCCCCCCCCGCATGAGTAGAGTTTTACTTTCTATTCCTCCTATAATTCATTTAGCTTTTCCTTTAAGAACTGGATGCTATATCACTTGGCATATATATCTTTAGTATTGATATTACTTCATTGTCTATAGTAACTTTTAGCAAAATGTAGTTTCCCTGATTATTTCCTTTGATTAGATCTGTTATTGCTTTTGCCTTGTCTGAGATCATGATTACTACCCCTGCTTTTTTTTTTTTAACTTCAGCTGAAGCATATTAGATTCTGCTCCAGCCACTTACATTTACTCTGTGTGTGTGTCTCTCTGCTTCAAGGGTATTTCTTGTTGACAGCATATTGTAGGATTCTGATTTTTAATCCACTTTGCTATCTGCTTCTGTTTTTTGGGTGAG
Organism: Petaurus breviceps papuanus; assembly: GCF_028583685.1. Taxonomy (NCBI): domain Eukaryota; kingdom Metazoa; phylum Chordata; class Mammalia; order Diprotodontia; family Petauridae; genus Petaurus; species Petaurus breviceps. Next base: position 2,604,334 of record NW_027185876.1, on the reverse strand, counting down.
TTCATTCCATAATTACAGTTATGATTAATATTTACCTCCATCCTACTTTCCCCCCATTTATTCTTATCTCTCTTTGTCCTTTCACCCTGTCTCTCTTCAAAAGTATTTGCTTTTGACCCCTCCTCCAAATCCATCTATGACTGCCTATCTTGTATGATACGTCTCTGTCGTCCCATAAATCTGCTTATAGGCATCTCCTCCAACATACTGGGGGATTTGAGGGTCATAAGATCATCAATTTGGAGTTAAAATGAACATCAGAAATTATCTGGAATAATATTCACACTTTACAAATGTAGAGAGGGAATAGGGAATAGTGTTGGATTTGTAGCCAAGAAGACTTGAGTTCAAGTCCTGATTCTGACACTTACTAGCTACGTGACCCTGGGTACGTCACATATGCAGAAGAAAATGGCAAACCACTTCAGTATCTTTGCCAAGAGAATCCCACGGACAGTATGGTCCATGAGACCACAGGGATTTGGACATGACTGACTGATTGAACAACAAATATTGCATACTCTCTCTCAGTCTCAGTTTCCTCATCTGTAAAGTGGAGGTAATAATTTCAATTACCTCCCATTGTTGCTGTTAGAATCAAAATGTGATAATATATGTAAAGCAGGCTATCATCATTGTCACCATCATCATCATCATCATCATCACCACCACCATCACCATCGTTATTATTATTACTTAACTTGCCCAATGTCACTTAAAAGGTAAGTAGCAGAGTCGATATTTGAACTCGGGTTCTCTGACTAGCAGTAAATGCGGTGCCTTTCCTCTAAATCCTTCTAATTTTTTTAGTTGGGGAGGAGGGAGAAGAGTGAGAAGAGAATTCTTCTATGGGTTCTCTTTTTATTTATTTCACTGTCATTTGAAATTACTTCCTCCTCTCTGTTAAAACCTCCTTTGTAACAAAGAAGTAGAATTAAACAAAATAAATTCACTCATTAGCTATGTCTGAATATGTATGACTTCTGCACTGTCTCTTTGGCAAGAGCGATGAGGAGGAGGGTCTGTGGGCCTCAGAAGTTCTTGGTCATTGGAATGATCAACGTTCTTTCAGGTCTTTCAGGGTGGCTTTTCCTCCATTATTGTCCTTCCTCTACTTCTCTTGCTTTTAAATGGATGCCAACAGAATATACACATGTGTATGCATGTGCATATGTTTATATTGCCTCCCTCACTCTTGGCACTTGTCTCTGTAAATATGGCTCAAGAATATATTAGCTTATTTGACTGCTATATCACCTTGATGACTCCTATTGAGCTTGACCTAAATATCTGGCTCAAGAACTATTATCTAGGCACATATACACACATGCACACACAAACACACATGTATACATGCATGCGTTTATTTATTTATACATGCATGTGCTTTAGGAAAATCATTTCATCTCTCAGCGCTCCAGGCAATACTCTTAGGACTGTAAGTTGCAGGGTAGGTCCCAATAGAGAGAAGGAGCTAGGTGATGCAGTGGATAGAAAGCTAGGCCTGGAGTCAAGAAGGCCTGAGTTAATATCCAGTCACAGATATTTCCTGGCTGTGTGATCCTGCGCAAGTCATTTTATTTGTTTATTTACCTTTGGAGGGGGGAAGGCAAGGCAATTGGGGTTAAGTGACTTGCCCAAGGTCACACAGCTAGTAAGTGTGTCAAGTGTCTAAGGTCAGATTTGAACTCAGGTCCTCTTGACTCCAGGACTGGTGCTCTACTCACTGTGCCACCTAGCCACCCCTTGGGCGAATTATTTAACTTTAATTTCCTCTCTTGTAAAATAGGGACAATAGTAGCACTTACCTCTCTGGATGTGTTGTGGGAAACAAATGATCATAATATTGGTAAAGTGCTTAGTACAGTATCTGGCACAGAGGGGTGCTTTAAAATGCTCTTCCTTCCAACAGGCAAAGGGTGTTTTCCTATTGAGAGTTCTGTGTGTGTGTGACATATAGAAATATAAACACCATGTATAATATACACACATGTATATTCTGAACACATGTATATATATACACATACATGCATGCATGGAATATAGTAGATGCTTGATAAATGAATATTGATTAATTGATCACCATCCATCTGAAATGCTGTTACCAGATTGATGTTTCTAATGGACTGGTCTGATAACATTACATCTGTATTCCCAAATCTTCAATAAGTCCCCATTGCCTACAGAACAAAGTTCAAACTCCTCAGTTTCTTTTCTAAGATTTTGCACAGTATGATTCTAATCTACCTTTCCAAAGTTATCTTACACTTTCCCGGAGCTTCACATACTTTATGCTACATTTGCTGGACTTGGATCAATTACATCCCATTGTTCTGAAGGAACTGGTAGACATGATTAAAAATGTTGGAAAAAAATAATCATTCCATATTAGAGTTCATGATAGGCATGGAAAGTCAACCCGGACATAGTCTGACATGCCCAGATTTGAGGAGAATGGATTTCAAAGGATTCAGAGAACAGGTTGGTAGAAGAAACTTCCTGGCAATTAGAGAGTGGAATGGGTAACCTGGCCTCTGGAGATGGTGGGTTCTACCTCCTTAGGGGTCTTTGAGTAAAGGCTGGATAACACCTTACTGAGTATATTATAGTGGGAATTCTTTTTTCAAGTGTGGATTAGACTAAATAGCTGCTGAGGTCTTCACTAACTAAAAAATATGATTCTATGAAAATTCTGTGATCCCATAATCTAAAGTTCTATACAGAAAGATGGCTTGCTTTCAAGAATAAAATTCTTACAGCACAAACACAGCTGATTCTTAAGAGTGAGAAAAGGTGAGGCTATTTAAAGAGACTATTTGAGAACTCATCAACTACCTTAGAATTTTAAAAGACATATATAATATTGAAGCAAGGGCGAGTATCCAAGGATGAATATAAAAGTGCATTATATTCTAGAAGAATAATAACTAATAAACTACATCCCAGAGGGAGACTGGCAATGAATGCTAAAAGAGAGGCTGTCGATTTTTTAACTGTTGGGAAAGAGGAAGGTCTAATAAGAGATAGGACTGCTGCTTATGGTCAGATAAGATGATGATAACAGATGAGAATGAGAAGGAAGAACTATTCAACTCTTATTTTAGCTTCTGTTTTCTCTGCCAAGGAGAACTATCTCCCAACTGAGGAACAATGAACAAAAATATCTAACCCAGAGTTTATAGAAATGGAAAAGATCTGTGAGATTGGTTAGTCCAGCTCCCTTATTTTACTTATGAGGAAACTGAGGCCTGTGCAAGTGAAGTGACTTGGATAAGAAGTAAATGTAGCAGAGAAGTAACTAGAACTCAGTACTTTTGACCCCAAATCCACTTCTATTCCTCCCAGGACAAGTGAGGAGATGGTAAGAGAGTACTTAACTCTTCAATGAATTCAAATAATTAGGCTTAGACAAACCAGATCCCAAGGTCTTGAAAACAACAACACAAAACAAAACCGTTAGTTCTAAAAGATGAATGGTCATTTATTATCTCTGCAACATCATGGTGAATAGAAGTACTATGGGATGAGAGCCTGTTATTTTCCTGTTTTTCAGAAATGGATAAAGGTAGATTCTTCTAACTATATAGCCCAGAAGCATTGACTTTGATTTGAATCATAGTTCTAGAACAAATAATTAAAGAGATAATTTGTGAGTATTTTAGAAAGGAAATTAATGACCACTAAGGGTCAGTATGGGTTCATCAAGAATGGGTTGGATCAGACTAAAAATTATTTTTTTTTTGACAAGGTTAGTAGACTGGTAGATAAGAGGAATGGTGTGGAATTCTTATGCCTTGGTTTTAGGACCATTTTTAGGACCAAAATATTCATTTTATTAAGTTTCTTGGTTTCATTTTTTGCATTCCTAGCACCTAGTAGTACATAATACTTAACAAATGTTTGTTGATTTTGCTGATGGAGATGGAGAAATATGTAAAGATAGTAGAGATGATTGTGGAGTCAGATGAATTCTTACTTGGTTGAATGGTCCCCAAATGGGTTGATATCGACTTGGAAGATCTCCAGTGGCATGCCTCAGGGAACTATCTTTAGATGCATGTTGATTGTTGTTCAGTTTTTCAGTGATTTGGATGAAGACTTTCATGGCGTGCTAATCCAATTTCCAGATGTCAAAGTTGGAAGTCATAGCTAGCATGTTGAAGGCTGGCATTCAGAGGCATTCTTGAGAGTCTAGATTTTGAATAGCCCAGAAAGATGGGAAAAAAAAACCCTTACATTTCCCCATTTCATGTTATTAAAGCCTATGTTTTGGTTAAAAAAAAGCAAAAGAAAACAACTCCAGAAGTACACTATGAGAAAGTTGTGCCTAGACAGCAGTTCTTATGACAAATATCTGGGAGCTGTAGAGAACACTATGAGTCAGCAGCATGACATGGCAGCCAAAAAGGCTAATGTGATCCCCAGCTGCATCAGCAGAGTCATAGAGTCAAGCACAAGGGAGGTGAAGGTCCCATTGTACTCTGCCCTGGTCAGAGCACATCTGGAAGACCATGTTTAATTATGGAAAGCACCAAACTTGAGATCAGCAATCAGCCTTACAATATAGGACAGGGAAAACATGGCTAGACAACAGTTCATGTGGAAAGTATTTGGGGGTAGTTTTAGTGAGTGGTAACCTTAATATGAGTCAACAGTGAATTAATGGTAGCCAAAAATGTTAATGAGATCTTAGACTTCATTGAAAGGCACTGGATCCATAAATAAGGAACTGATGGTCCTGTGTTCTGCCTTGGTTGGACTGCATCTGGAAAATTCTGTTTGGTTCTCAGTGTTGGATATTTAGGACAATAAAGGACACTAATATAATGGGGTGCATGGGTGATATAATGAATAAAGATCATGATTTGGAGTTAGGAGTATCTGAGTTCAAATAATACCTCAAACATTTACTGCACTGGGCAAGTCACTTAATCACTCTTCACTTTGGTGTCCTCATCTGTAAAACTGACCTAATAATAATAATAGCACCTACAACATAGGGTTGTTATTGGAGTTCTCAGAGGCTACCCTGCCATGCCCCACTGCACTCCATCAACTTCTCCACCTGCTGAAACTCTTGAAGGAAGATCCCAGGCCCAGGTCACATGCTATTAATTTCGTGAAGCCTTTCCTTGTTTCTCTCAAGTGAAAACAATTCAAAAATGGAAGAAGGTAGATTGTTCTAAGTAGGGTCCAGAAAGTTTGACGTTGATTCATAGTAAAATTCCAGAAAATACAATTAAAGAGATAGTTTTATATTCATAGTTTATAATCTTTTAAAAATATTCTTATTGATAACATTTGTCCTCTCTCTCTCCACCCCATACATACATATATACTCTCCATCTCTCTAGATTTTATATATATATATATATATATATATATATATATATACTCTATAAACTCTTCATCTCTCTGGATTACACTATATATAATTTCTAGATATGTACTCTGTGTAGAGAATATATATATATACATAATTCTATATACTCATAGAGAACAAATGTTATCAATAAGAATTATATAATCAATAAGAATATATATGTATATACATTATACACACAGATGTCTTACAGTACTTTTGCTAGAGCTCTCCTTTGTTATTTAATCTCCTCTCTCTTATTATATTTATTTATATAATGTCTTTACCTCCCCATTAAAATGTAAACATCTTGAGTGCAGTGTTTATCTTTTTCACATTTGTAGCCCCCAATACCTTAATAAATGTTGGATTTCAAGCCAATTTATTGAGCATCTGGCAGGTGTGTAACACTGTGGTGGTTTGGTGCTAGTAGGGGATCAAAAGAAGTAAAACCTTCAGGGCTTGCCTTCAGGAGGCTTGCACTTTGGTTGTGGAAATGACTCAAGACTAAACACACTAGGAGAGATTGGCAATAGAAATGTTAAATAGCAATTCAGGGTAATAGAGAACCATGAGAAAGAAGAAACAAAACAAAACAACAAAGGAAAAAGAGAGCAAATAGTATGCTTTGATCTTCATTCAGGCTCCATAGTTCTTTCTCTGGGTATAGACAGCATTTTCCATCATGAGTCTTTTGGAGTTGTCTTAGAACCTTGCATTGCTGAGATGAGCTAGGTCTATATAAGTCGGTCATCACACACCGTGGCTGTTACTATATACAGTGTTCTCCTGGTTCTGCTCATTTCACTCAGATCAGTTCATATAAGTATTTCCAGTTTTTTCTAAGTCAGCCTGCTCATCATTTCTTATAGCACAGTAGTATTCCATTACATTCATATACCACAATTTGTTCATCCATTCTCCAATTGATGGGCATCCCCTTGATTTCCAATTCTTTGCCACCACAAAAAGAGCTGCCATAAATATTTTTGCGCATGTGGGTCCTTTTTTCCATTTTTATGATCTCTTTGGCGTATAGCCCTAGAAGTGGTATTGCTGGGTCAAAGGGTATGCACATTTTTGTAGCCCTTTGGGCATAGTTCCAAATTGCTCTCCAAAATGGTTGGATCAGTTCACAGCTCCAACAACAATGCATTAGTGTTCCAATTTTCTCACATCTTCTCCAACATGATAATGTTATATTTTAAAATCGAGTCACCATGTGGCCTTCAGGGTTCTTCATGTGTAGATTAGTGGTCCCATTTCTGTCCGAGTTTGATATCACTGTCCTGGAACATTGAGAGAGTCAGTGATTTGCCCAAGGTTAGACACCAGGTATGTATCAGAGGTGAGACCTGAACCCAGACCATGTCTGAATCCAACACACCAGCAGTTCTCAAAATGTGGTCCAAGATTTAAGTGGGTTTGGGAAGTCAAAAATATTTTCATAATAATGATGAGTTAAATTTTTTTTTTGCTTTTTGGAGGGCAATTGGGTTTAAGTGACTTGCCCAAGGTCACATAGCTATTTTTTTTTGTGTGTGTGTTAAGTGTCTGAGGCCGGATCCGAACCCAGGTTCTTCTGACTCCAGGGCTGGTGCTCTCTCTATTCACTGCACCACCTAGCCGCCCCCCCCCTGGGTTTTAAAATTTTAATATAGTAAATATGAATTATTATAAACCAAATAAAAACTCTTTGGGGAACACTCAAAAATTTTTTAAGAGTATAAAGAATTCTTGAGACTGAAAAATTTGAGAGCCATTCAGGGGGTGTGCTGGTAGATATTAACAATCAGCTCTCTTAAGAAAAATGTACACATCACACTTTTCAGTTTAATTTGCATCATTAACACTTTCTCAAGTCTAGATCTCTCTAGACAGTTAATATAATGATTAATCAATCTTGATTTGTAGCATTTATCAATTTCAGATATATAAATTCTTGCACTGAAAATTTAGCAATATTGCTCACAAGCTGGTATGACATGGTTCCAGATTATCCCTGAAACTATTGGACTTCCACCATGGCTTCCTCTTACTGGGATACTGACTACAATCAAAATATCTAACACTAATATAGTACCTTAAGGTTGGTAAAACACTTTATATACATTATCTCACTGTATCCAAGGAGGATTTTTGGTAAAAGATGAGTTTAAATCAATAACATTGAGGAAAGCTAAAATGGTAGAAATGTTTAATTCCAGATATGTATCAATTAAAAGTATCCAAATGCAGAAAAGCCAAGAGTTCTTGGCTCCTAGAATCCTTACATACAAGTTTATACACATATCTTACATGAAATTTGGAACAAACTTTGGGAAACATTTTTGTTCCCATCAAAAAATATTGGCTTATCTTTTAGCCAATCCTGACCTCAAACTAATCTCAATGTTATTAGTTACTTTTGCTAACACCACCCAGCCTTCCTATTCAAAGGACTCTTTAAGGCCCCGCCAACCTTGGCCATGAACAAGTTTCAAAATGAGGCACCTGGGACCTTGTTGAAATCAGTTCATAACCATTCTTCTGGCTCTCCTTCTAAGCCCTGATCCAGGCTTGCACCCTGAACGTTGTCTCTGTTCCCCTCTGTTTTTGGCTTTGACTGCCTCTCGCCACCCCCAGGTCCTTCCTGCCCCCACTGAAGTCAACTGATTCCTTGTTTGAACTTGGATTGTATATCTGTAAGTGTTCCAGTTAACCAACCAACCTCAATCCTTGCTTACTTTGTCCTTCAGATTAATCCTTGGTATAAACTTTGCTCAAGTATCCCGCCTGATATCAATTCTCACCATACAATAAGTCTACTAATACAGGGAACTCTTTTCTGGGTAATAGAACCTGGTGGAACTGGGGGAAGAGGTCTTGGCTCTCAAAGTCACATCAGGAACCTAGCAGCAATATTTGTAGGAGGTCAGTACCCAGTAAGAATACAAACTCATCACAAATTGAGCTAATATCAAATTGGGAGATCCAGTTTTTTCACTTTGATTTCCATATCAACTATGTACCTATGTCTCATCTTGTTTCACCCACTCATGTACTGGGGAAGAACCATTTCTTGAAGTTTTTATTTTCATAAAAGCTTTATGGAACCAATCCTAGACCATGAGAATTGATTTTTCTGTTCCTCATTGCTCATTATTGCCTCTAATGGAAACTGTACATTAGTGGCAGTTAGGTTGTATGGTGGACAGGTCTGAACTAAGGAAGACCTGAGTTCAAATCTGTTCTTAGATACCTACTAGTTGTGTGCCTCTGGGCAACTCAATTGGACCACTGTCTGCCTCAATTTCCTCATCTGTAAAATGGAGATAGTAATAACACCTCCCTCACAGGGTTGTTGTAAGGATCAAATAAAATAATATTTGTAACATGCTTAGCATGGTGCCTAGCAAACAGTAGGCACTTAATAAATCCTTCCTTCCTCCCTCCCTCCCTCACTTCCTTCCTTCCTTCCTTCCTTCCTTCCTTCCTTCCTTCCTTCCTT
>NW_027185876.1:2564581-2595082 GCF_028583685.1 Petaurus breviceps papuanus | reverse complement strand
TCCTTCCTTCCTTCCTTCCTTCCTTCCTTCCTTCCTTCCTTCCTTCCATCTCCCTCTCTCCCTCCCTTTCTTCTTTCCCTTTATGATACAGCCAAACTGTCTTTCTCTTTGTTCTTCACACATTGTTATATCTGTGTCTTTCTGATGCTTGGAATGTACTCCCTCTTCATCTCTTCCCTCATAGATTTTCTCTCTTCCTTCAGACATAGCTGAAGCACCACCTTCTACATGAAGCCTTTCCTGATCCCTCTAACAGACAGCCTTCTTCCCCACAATTGCTTTGTATTCATTTATATTTATTCTGTATATGCTTATATATGTACTTGTTGTCTTCTTCATTAGAATGCAAACTCCTTGAGAGTTGGGGTGATTACATTGTTTGCATTTGTATTCCTAGTATCTAACACAGTGCCTGACATACAGTTGGAGCTTCATAAATGCTTGTTGATTGATGAGAGACATTCTTGTGTAGTAGAAAAATCATAGAATTTGAAGTCTGAGGGCCAAAGTTTGAATCCTGGTTATGACATTTAGTTTCTGTGTGACTATGGGAAAACCATTTAGACTCTTCAGGACTTAGTTTCTTAATTGTAAAAGGAAAGTTTATGTCAGAAAAAAACGTCTCCATGGTTAGAGCTGTCTGAAAAGGGAATGGGCTGCCTTGAGAGGTGGTAGGTTAGCTCTTCATTGGGGATCATCTTGATAAATGATAAGATGGAGATTTCTTCAGCAAAGTGGTTCTCAAATTTTTTGGTCCCAGGACCCCTTTACACTCTTTAAAATTATTGAGGACCCATAAAAGCTTTTGTTTTTGAGGGCTATATCTATTGGTATTTGCCATATTAGAAATTAAGATATTTTAGCATTATTATGAAAAGAGTTTTGGCCTCATGGACCCCCTGCAAGGGTCTCAGAGGATTCTCAGGGGTCCTAGGGTCATACTTTGAGCATTGTTGCTTCAGGGTTGGATTACATGACCATGAAGGTCCCTTCTCACTCTCAATCTTTGATCCTATGATCTAATACCACCAACAGAAACATACAAAAGTAGGAAACTGAGACCTTTTCAAGCTTCTTCCTTCTCCCCAAAGAGAGTTTCATTTCAGCTGAACTTTTCTAATTTTATTTCAGACTCTATATCCCTTCTGGGGAAAACAAATCCAGATGCTCCAACCAGGCTAAGACATTCTGTCAGTTTTCCTTTTTTTTCTGAAAAATTTGCAGAATTTTGCAATCTCATTTTGAATTTCTGGTGTGAGGAACTTTGTTAGTACATGTGAGGTCTTTGCCTATGTTCAAGAATCATGGAATTAGAAATTATTCTTCCTCTTTACTCTCCTCCATATACCCTAAATCCAGTGAAACTGGCTGGTCTCACTGGTTTTCCTTGTACATGGCACCTCATCTCCTGACTCTGGGCATTGTCACTGACTGCCCTCTATGCCTGGAAATCCCTTCTTCCTTATCTCTACCTTCTGCTTTCCCTGGCTTGAAATCTCACCTTCTGCAGAAAGCTTTCCTGGCTTTCCCTAATCTTAGTACCTTCCCCATGAGATTGTTTCCAAAGAATTCCGTCTATATCTTGTTTGTATATAGTCATTTGCATGTTGTCTCTCCCATTAGAATAGGAGAGCAGGGGCTGAGCTATTTTTGTTGTTGTGTTTTTCTTGCTTTGTCTTTCTAGTGCTTATGTAGCAAGGTCACCTATTCCTTCTTTGTGTCAGACACTGCTAAGCTATATGATGAAAAAACCAAAATTAAACAGAACCTGCCCTCAAGGAGGTTATATTCTTCAAGGGAGATAACATGCTCGATATATAAATATGTAAAATAGACACAAAGTTATACTGGCCCCAGGAAATGAAGATGCATTCTGGGATAGGCAAACTCTTGCTATGATGGACAGAAGTAATCGTATCAACCTACAAGGGGGATGTTTTCTCAGCATGTGCATTTAAGATGTCACAGAGAACCTCCCAACACTTGTGGACCAATCATTACTCATTCCTAGTGACCCAGGCTAGAAGGAACCTGAAATGAATTCCTAGGGATTAGGAAGAGTCTCTAGCCTGAAAACCCTCAGGACGTGGGGGAACAGGTGTTGTTTTCATTACTACTGCCAAGGGAAGGCAAGGACTTAGAAAATGAAAGTAGGGCATAGGCATTGAGCATCTGGTTAAGAAGGCAGTATTGAAAGGAAGGGATTTGCTGTTCTGATCCTGGCACAAGATACAGGAGTGACAGGCTCCTGACCAGGGTCAGAGTACATCTAGTAAAGACAGGAAGGAATCTATTTGCCTGCAGACTGGCAGATCTGATGGAAAGGATTTTCCACTGAAAAGGAAAGGGGAAAAAGAAAGATTCCCACATCCTTAATATTAGTTGTTATTCAGTCCTTTCAGTTATATCTGATTCTTTGTGACCCCATTTGGGGTTTTCTTGGCAATGATACTGGAGTGGTTTGCCATTTTTTTCTCCAGCTCATTTTATAGATGAGGAAACTGAGGCAACCAGGGCTACACAGCTAGTCAATGTCTGAAACTGGATTTGAACTCAGGTCCTGACTCTAGGCCTGTGTAATGGCAACCATACTGGCATACCCAGGATGGCTGCTAGCACAGGTTCTTAGATCTGCTTTACTAGGAAAGATAGCTGATTAAGGGATAAACAATCTTTTTTTAAAAATTGCATTCACTAGTTCAGGGGAAAAATCATCACCCTGAACTTCAGAGAAAATACAAAGAAAATACAAGTAGAGAAATAAAGACCAACAGACAGGGCTCTGACTGCCTGAATCAACTATACACTTTACCTATATCCCTGAATCAAGAGAGCCTTTACATCTGAGCAAGCTCTGAACATACTGCCACTCAGAATCTAGACCCCAGTGAATCACAAGAACATTATTATAAGTGAGACCCCAAAGCAAAATGCCAACTCAGAGTATATATACACTTCTTAGAGCCAGAAGGCATCACAATCCTCTTCACTCAGTACCTAATTAGAAATTAGCAAAAGGTGTGAAAGCCTTCCTGCAAGCAAGCCTCCCCTAAGCAAGCTTCCCTTAATGGGCTCCATGTGAGGTCTATTAATGGGTGGGGAAGATCTTAAATCTATCTATTTACAGTCTGGTGCTCTATTCACTGTACAACCTAGTTGCACTCAGCACTTAATATACTTAGAGGCAGATAGATAGATGATGCAAGATGGAGACTTGGAGTCAGGAGGAGTTGAGTTTGAATCCTTCCTCAAATACTAATTAGCTGTGTGACCTTCAGTGAGTCATTTAACCCCTTTCAGACTCAGTTTCCTTGTCTGTAAAATGGGATTTCAATAGCACATGCCTTCCAGGGTTATTATGAAAATTAATAACCTTAAAATATAACTGCTGCTGCTGCTGCTACTACTACTACAACTATTATTACAACTACAGCTACTACTCCTACTACTATTACTACAACTATTACTACTACTGCTACTACCTACTACTACCTGTCACATAGAAGATATTTAATAAATATTTGTTGAATTTAAACTGTATATCACAAGAAATTAAAATCTAAGAACCCAAGGAAAGGAGGTAAGATGGAGAACAAATGGAAGAAGATTAATGCAAGAGAAACAGAGATGTTATCATAGTGGGAATGTGCTCCACCCATTTTACTTTTTCTTCAGGTAAAAGGACTAATCTATATTCAGTGAATAGTGACTGCTTGTGGCAAGAACAAAAATATGGCATAACTTGTGCAAGTCTGAAAAACAATTCTCTGTCATTTGTGACTCTTAATAGTTTATTTACTAAAATGTTATTATGTCTCAACATGTGTGGAGGTGATCATGGATCACAAGTTCTGATGGCTCCAACCAAACTAGAAAGACTTTGAATTTGGGCCAAATGGTAAATTATATATCTCTTGATCAAGGGTCAGTTTCCTCAAGTTTTGAGGGATACATAAACAAATTGACTGCTGGGTGATTAATTTTTTTAACCATAGCAATTCTTTTAAAAAAACCAATATTTTATTTTTCCTAATTACATGTAAGAACATTTTTTAGTATTCATTTAAAAAAATTTGAGTTTTAAATTCTCTCCCTCCCTTCCTTCCTCCCTGAGACAAAAAGTAATCTGATTTAGATTACATATGTACAATCATGTAAAACATATTTCCATATTAGTCACTTTGTGGAGAAAATTCAAGAAGAAGAAGGAGGAGGAGAAGGAGGAGAAAGAAAAAAGAAAGAATAAAAAAAGAAAATTCAAGAAGAAGCAGGAGGAGGAGGAGAAGGAGGAGAAAGAAAAAACAAAGAAAAAAAAGAAAGTGAAAAACAGCATGCTTCAGTCTACATTCAGACTCCCATCAGTTCTTCCTCTGGATGTGAGGAATTGTCTTGTATCATTGTATTGCTGAGAATAGCTGTCATTTATAGTTGCTCATTGTACAATATTGCTGTTACTGTGTACAATGTTCTCCCGGTTCTGCTCACTTCACTTTGCATCAGTTCATATAAGTCTTTCTATAACCACAGCAGTTCTTGCCACAAAAATAAATTAGGCACAGTCCCTACCTCCAAGTAGCTTTTAGTCAAGTAGGCAAAAGAAGTATATACTCAAATAGCCCTAATATAAAAGAAAATGTATTCCTAAGGAGTCCCAATTTATGCTGTGAGCAACAAAGAATCACTGCAATTTAACCCTGCGGGCCCTCAGTCTAGCACTTAACTAGGTTTAATCAGTTTGCAAAAGGCTCTGTAACACATAAAAAGATTGAAAGACCCTCTACTCAGAGAGAAGACAAACAGAAGCATTAGGAAGTTGTTATTTTAGTTGTTGCATAAGGAATTTCTGGTCTGGCTTGGAATGATGAAATTAGGGAAGGTAGAAGCAATATGAAGGATCAATAGATTTGTCAATTTATTCTTGGCCACAGGGGACAAAAGGGAGGACTGAGATAAAGGTGACTAGCTCTGTATTTGACAACTGTAGTGGGGTCACCTGGAGAGGGAGGTAGGGTGAACATCAGAACTGGTTGCCAATCAGAGAGGGCCATGATTATCCTGACCATCCTACCATGCATGGCTTTCCAGCCATATCTGTTTTCATAGGAAGAAACATGCTCAGTAGCAGCAACAACAAGTAGCAGCAACAAGTAGCAGCAAAGATAATGATAATCTGATGTAAATAATTGTGTGATAATGCAGAGCAATAGACACACCAGAAATCATACTTCCTGCCTCATAGGCTGGGTCCATATTGCATTGTGTTTGAATTCTGTCAAGAGATGAATTCAGGAAAGCCACAATCATGGAACAATTGGTTATAATTGTCCATTTTTCCAAGGATTTTGTCATTGACTAAAAACACAGCATGGTAAACTGACTAGAGTGCTGGACTGGGAGTCAGGATGACCTGAGTTCAAATCCTCACTCTGAATCTTAGTTTTCTCTATGGCAAAGTTGCTAGATCTTTATGTGACTGAAGTAACTACCTCAGATTTATCTACTAAGTCAGTCATTGGTAGAGACCCAGGGAGATAAAATTATAGTTCCTTTGGCTACTTGTGTATTTGTTGTTCAATCAGTGAAAACTGAGTGACTTAGTTGGTCATGCCATGATGCTAAGGAAGCCAAGGTTGGAGCTGGATTTCAACATAAGCTGGTTAGTATCCCCAAAGATCGTACTCCTTGCAAAGTCAACTTGCAAATGCAGGCTACCCATCAGTCAACCAATGTTTCAAAAAGGAACGGTTAGGGGACTAGGCATAATGATGTCAAGGAATTCACAACATTTTTATAATCAAACCCCCTAGGTTCAGATCCCAGCTTTTTGCATAAACCGGAGCAAACTGTTTAACATCCTTCAAAATTTTTCACCTGCAAATTGGGGATTATATTCCCTGTACTACCTTACTGGTTGTGAGGATTGAATAAAATAAAGAAGTTTCCTGACCTTCTTTCCCATGCTAGCATTGCCTGTCATTATCCTTGGGACTCCATTATTCATGTTGAAATCCCTTTGAACGTAGGATTGTACAATTCTTCTATTTTCTCAGCTTTACTGTTTTCCACTTGACTCCCGCTACCAATTGACATGGTCATACCTTAGATCTTTGTATCTTATGAAACTGCATCACTTCCAACATGATGAATTTTGAAATTAGATTTTTCTGGCCAGCGTCTTCCATCTTTCCACCATTCATATATGGGATTTTAGACATAGAGGTGGAAGAGACTTTAAATAACCCAAGGGATAGAAAAGTAAGTCATTAGCCCAGGGATACACAGCCAGTAAGTATCTGCGGTAAGCTTTGAACCTGGGTCTTCCTGCCTCCAAGTGCAATGCTCTGTTCATTATACATCCTGTCTCTTTACCACCTCTTAATCTTCTTGTGCCTTGACCTACCCTCCCAATCCTTCCTCCAAATTGTTTTATTTGCCTCCTGCAACCCATGGTCTGCCATGTTAATATTTTCCTACTTGTTACCTTTGGCATTCTGTCATTCTTGATTTACGATGGATTGTGCATCCCTTGCTAACATCTCCCACCTGATTTCTCAGAGCCTAGCATGGTATGAATCACAGAAGGAAGTGGTGAAGTGGACCTCATTTTACCCACTACAAATTTGGGATCATAGCCATAAAAGGCAGCTAGGTGGTGCAGTGAGTGGTGGGCTTGGAATCAGGAAGAGCTGAGTTTAAATATGGCTTCAGATACTTAGTAGCTGCGTGACTCTGGGCAAGTGGCATCACCCTTGTTTGCCTCAGTTTCCTCATCTGAAGATAATAAGAACACCTACCTCCAAGAATTGCTGTGAAGATCAAATGAGATAATTATAAGGCACTTAGTATAGTTCTGATACATAGTAACCGTTACATAAATATTAGTTATTATTATCAGTAACAGAGTGCCAGGTTTGGAGTCAGGAAGACTTTAGTTTAAATTTGTCCTCAGATACTTATTAGTTGTGTGACCCTGAGTAAACCACTCCACCACTGTTTACCTCAGTTTCCTCATCTGTAAAATGGGGATAATAAAAGTACTTACCTCCCAGGGCCATTGTGAAACTCAAATGAGATAGTTGTAAAGCACTTGACACAGTGCCTGGCACATAGAAAGCTCTAAATGAGTATTAGCTGCTATGATGACCATGATTGATGATGAGGCAATCTGGATAGGGGAGAGAGGTCCTGTCTTGGAGTAAGGAAGACCTGGGTTTGAGTCTTGTCTCTAACACCTATGGGCTGCGTGAACATGAGGAAATCATTTAAACTCTCAGTTCCTCAAGCAACTCTTTAAAACTATGCTATAGAGGTTATCAATATGGAAGTATATATAGTAGATAGATAGATGGTATAGAAGTTACTATACCATATATAATATACCATAGAAGTTACTAGTCTTTGGAAGTTGTCTATAGAGATGAAAGCACAGGTCTGGACTAGAAAACTCCTTGGTTTGGGCTAATCATCCAATTTCTTTCTTAACTCATCTCATTTTCTCATCTTGACTCATTATCTATCATATTCCCCACTGGGCTGTTCCATACCTTTCCTCCTTATAAAGCACCATTGGACTCTCTGCCCCCTCCCCACCCCGTCCCAATTGCACACAATTCTAACAGATGACCAAGACTCCCATTTCCCTACTTTCACTGGGTTGAAAGGAGGTGCTTCTATAATCTTTAAAACTTTCCAGAACCATCGACTAATGTCTCTTCTTTCCCTTCACTCATAGCAAGAAAGGTATCACTACTCTATAATATGGATAATCCTTCTACTGGACACATTGCTGTTCAGTCATTCAGTAGTGTCTGACTGTTGGTGAGCTGATGGACCCGATCTTGCCAATACTGTCCATATGCAAAGATACTGGAGTGGTTTGCCATTTCCTTATTAAGCACATAGTAAAGGATTAATAAATGAATTTGCACTTATTCATTCAATTTGTCTAAAACCAAACATTTTATTTCCCCCTAAATCTGTTCCTCATTTTGTCTTTTCTGTTCCCATTTGTGGTACCTAGCCATCATTTTCCTCATGTACTCATACTTGAAACCTGAATTTCTATCTAGAGCTGTAGGGGGCTTCAGTGATTATCAAGCCCAAGGAGTTTTAATCATCACAACTTATTTATATAACCCTTTAAGGTTTTACAAAGTACTTTCCAAGAAAATATGGCATGCTATCAAATGTTAAGATCTCTCCCTTCCTTCTTTGCAGAAGTGAGGGACAGAGGGTGTAGAATGTTTCATATCCTATCAGACAAAGTTTTTAATCTAGGATCCACAGATAGATTTCAAGGGACTCTGTGAACTGGCTGAGGAAAATAATATTTTTATTTCCGATATAATTGCTTTCCTTTGTATTCTCTGGATTTTTTATTTTTGCTCTTGAAAATCTTATTTGGAGAAGGGGTCCACAGACTTCACCAGACTGCCATGACACCACAAAAATGGTTAGGGACCTCTGCTCCAATCCTCCTTATTTTATAGATGAGGGAATATCTTAAGAGAAGTGAAATGGCTTGTATAAAGTCATACAAATAGTAGATGACAGATTCAGGATTTAATCCCAAGGCAGCTAGGTGGCACCATAGTGGACAGACTCCTCTTCATGAGTTCAAATCTCATCTCAGAGACTTACTAGCTGTGTGACCCTGGGCAAGTCACTTAACACTGTTTGCCTTAGTTTCCTCATCTGTAAAATGGACTGGAGAAGGAAATGGCAAACCACTCCAGTATTTTTGTCAAGAAAACCCCAAATGGGATCATGAAGACTTGGACATGACTGAAGCGATCCAACAACAATCTTTGACCCCAAATCCTGTCCTTGTTCTATACTTTCTCTCTTGCAAGTTGGAAAGATAGGTAGGAACCAGACCATGAAAGACTTTCAATGTCAAACAGAGGGGTTGGTCTTTTATCATAAAGGCAATAGGTAGCTGATGAAACTTTATGATTGACGTGGTCAGTCAATGGCTATCAGGGACCTGGTGGGAGCTCCACCTAAGGGAAAACCCAGAGCGTCATGATTGGTTGGTGTTTTGTTTCCCTCTAGCAAGAAACAGAATATTAGTAAAATAAGGTGGTGCTAAGAGGCAATGGCTGCAAAATCACTTCCCTCCTTCCACATGTAGCCTTTGTGTCTGTGTCAATCAGTCAAACAGCGAGCCTTAGCAGGGCCACGAGGCTGTGGCCAAGCTCCACGTTGAACCGAGGGATGCAGGAGGGATGCACCACGATCCTAGCTTGCTTCCCATCTTGGCAGTAGAATTTCCAGCATCATCTTGCCCCGCTGCCCCTCCACTGAGCCAAGCTGCAGCTCCTTTCTCCCCATTGGGCATGGCAGAACATGCTCATTAGACCCTGGTGGAGGTCTCCCTGCCCAGTATTAATTCAGCAGAGCTCTTTGGCATCCATATGGATGAGAAGTCTGATGTGCCTGGGAGTTGTTATCATTACCGAGGAAGAAGGGAAGCATTTCAGAGAGTAAATGCAGACATTGTTTTGGTTCTGGCGATAGATGTGCTCTGAGTTCTAACCGAACAGTGTGCTTAAAGTCTTTTTAAAATCTGAAAGGCCCAAGGCTCTTTCTCTCCTTTTTCTTAAATCTATTTCCCCATTGAGATGAAAAATGTAATACTTTTCGGCTTACTTTGGACTTTCTTCAAAAGTGTTTCTGGAAAAGGATCCTTCATGTGGTGCATATAAAACCTTCCTGAGTATGGCAGATAGCAAGGTTTTTTAAAACACACTAATGGACAGGCATTAGACTGTAGGGAGTTCCTTGTGAGGGCAGAGAAGAAGGGCTGGGGAAGCGGGGAGGGGAGCAGAGCAGGAAAATGCCTGAATGAGCATCCAGGGACAAATGTGACCCAGAGATATAAAAATAGTCCAAGAAGGAGGAGTATTTAAGGAACAAGTATAGAGATGGGGAAATAATCCTGATCCAGGTAATAATGAAAATGAGGAAGCAGCATTAAGGCACAATACAGAGAGAGAGGTTCAGGAGTCAGAGGGTCTGGGTTCGAATCCCACTTCTGGTACTTGTTTCCTGTGTGCCTTTGGGTGAGTCTTTTCCTGGTGCTTAGTTGTTTTTATCTGTTAGATGAAGGTGTTGGACTAGATGCCTCTGAGGTCTCTTCTCGAATTATGTTCCTGGATTTATGCTAATGATGGCTAGAAAAAACTTATTGTTTTTTTTTTCAATCACATTATTTTCAGAATACATCCTTCCACTCACCCTGTTCAGAGTGAACAAAGGTTAATTTATAGATATATACAAACATTTAAGATTGGGAAATAGTTATATTATACATATTATATATATGTATATATATAATACATTATCTGATTTGAGCCTCACAATAAACCTATGAGGTAAGCCCTGGAGGCATTTCCATCCATTTTACAGATGAAGAAACTGAGGCTCAAAAAGGTGAGACCGTTTTCCCTTGGCAATACAATTATTAAGTGTAAGAGGGGGAAATTTGAATCCAGGACCAGCACCTGATTCTCCATTCCATGCTGGAAATACAAGAAACTGCTTGGTGTGAAGGATATTTAGAGGGATGGATTTGGAATATGGAATGACTGTGCTTGACTCCTGCTTCATATACTTACTAGAGGGTAAGCTTGGTATATTGGAAAGACCCCTGGTTTTGGATTTGGAGGCCTGGGTTTGAATCTCACCTCTGCTGCTTCCTACCTTTCTGGCTGGAAAATCATGTAATCTGCCTGGGTCTCAGTTTTCTCATCTGTAAAATGAAAGGATTGGAATAGACTGACCCTGAGATCCCTTTTACCTCTATGTCTTGGATACCATGAAGCTAAGTGAATGACCTTGGGCAAATGGCTTAACCTCAATGAGCCTCGGTTTCTCCATCTGTAAACTGGAGATGATCATAGCACCTACCTCCCAGAGATGTTATGAGGATCAAATGAGATAATGTATGGAAAGTATTTATTTTTTTCTTTTCCCCCCCTTTTTTTATTGATACCATTTTTGAAATCACATTATTTTCAGACTATTCACTCCATTGAGAATGAAGAGAAATTTAAATAGGAAAAATAAACAAAACACAGTTTATCCAAACCAATCAACACAAGTGTCATCTGATAGTATATGTAGCATTCCATACCCATAGTCCCTCACTTCTGCAAGGACAGGAGGGAGAGACCTTAGCATTTGATAGCACTGTCATGTTTTCTTGGCAAGTACTTTGTAGAAAAGGGTTATATAAATGAGTTGTGATAATTGTTATAATTTTCATCATTGTCATGATTGTCATTCTAATATGCTCGCTGAATAATGGACACATGCATGTACAAAAACAGTTTCTGCTTTAATTCCTCCCCAGGCAGCCACTGAAGTGTATGTATGCGTTGTGGGAAACCCTGTGGCATCCTTTCTTCCCTTGATGGAAGTAGATTAATACAGGTAATTCCAATAGTGAGAAGATCCCCAGGGTAAATCCTCCCCATCAAGGAGTCAGTGAGAAGGGGGTCCATGGGGTAGTGTGCCAGAAACAACCAGAAACTACCAGGGATTGTGCTCTTGTATTTAAGGCAACAGCTTCCTCTTGGTCTGTTTTCTTCCTGGGCTACTAATCGATCAATGGTCCTATTAGGACAACCAAGCAAGAGGCCAGAGGTCTACCCCTTACTCCTGGGTCTGAGCCTAGTGGGCCCTCAAAGGAGAGGGAACCATTTAGAAAAAGAAAATAACCTCCACCCAAAAGGAATACTGGGCACTATGTTTCCTTTTGAACATTCTCCAATCAACCTCTGGAAAAGGTGTCATAAACCTCCCCAGAAATGAGCAAAACCCCAGACAAAGAAATCCCTGTTACAGATGTCCGGGCGGGTGAGTCTAGGAGAAAAAAAAAATTCCCCTAAATAACTTCAGAACATTACATGGCATTAACAAGCTTCCCAGGACAGGAACTCTTAGTTTATTACTTGCTCACATTGTCATCAGAAATTAATTTCGTCCCTGAAAGACAAATTGGCTGGTAGCTTATGAAGTTAAACGGGGAGAACAAGCAAGCATCTGTTTCTCGTGCATTTTGTCTCCTTGGTGTCTTACATATAAATGAATCAGAGTGTTCAAACTTAAATTAAGATCTTTGGCTAGATAAACAGTTAAAACTGGTTCCCATAGCTACCTCTCACACATGGCTGTGATTGCATTATAATCCCCGAGTAATCAGGTCTAAATGAAAGAAAGATGATAAGGCTGCTATTTTCAGTTTTCGGGACTGATTTTTATTAGCTCTCAATCAGATCGGGGCTGCTTTGCCTTTCATCACATTGTGGCGGTGTTTGTAGAATCATTAGGGTAATAAAGTGTAAATCTGAGTGAGGTGCATTTTTCTGGAGGTGTTTTATAGAAGGGAAAAAAAAAAATCCTTTCCGAAGTCTGCGCACACGCACTCACTCGGGCTCCTGTGGGCGCCAGAGAGATTCGTTTCCGGCCACCAAAGTCAGGATGATGTGGGCTCAAAGAATTGTTTCTTAACCCCAGTGAGGTGATACAGAGTTATCCAGAGATGCTAAAATGACAAGAACAAGAGAAAAAAGAAAGTCAGGATATTGGTTACCACCATCTTCCTCTTCTTCCTCCTCTTCCTCCTCCTCCTCCTCTTCCTCTTCTCAACTACACATTGCTTTTAAGTTTGCAAAGCATGTTATAGAGATTCTCTGATTTGAGCCTCTTGGTATCCCATCTCTGACACGCTCTATCTTGAAAGGTGACCTTGGGTCAATCTCCTTAAGCCTGAGATTTTTCACTTATAGTCAATTGGTACAAGTGGCTGGTATACTGGACTTAAAGTCAGGAAGATGGGAAGTCGAGTCTGGCTTCAGATACTTAATAGTTGTATGATGGGGGGAGGGGCAAGTCACGTAACTGCTGTTTGCCTCAGTTTACTTGTCTGCAAAATGGGAGTAATAATAGCACTTACCTTATAGGGTTATTGTTAGGATAAAATGAGTTATTTGTAAAGGACTTTGCTAATTCTAAAGTGCTATATAAATGCTAGTGATGATAATAATAATGACGATTGTCATTATTATTGTAGCAAGAGTAATAATAGCAGCAGGATAGTAGTAGTAATCACAGTAGTGGTAGTAATAGCTGTTGTAATAATAGCAGCAGCAGTAGCAGTAATAGTAGTGAGTAGTATGAGGGGGTTGGACAAAATGACCTCTGAGGTACCTTCAGCCCTAGGATTATGATTTATGATTCCATTGACTAGCTATTTCTTTTCAATGCTAGATCAATGATTCTATAATTATACCCAGTTCTGGGAGGTAGATACTCCATTGGGTCATATGAGCTTATTTAGAGCTGGAAGTTTCCTCAGATCCAATTAGTTCAACCCCTCATTTAATAGATGAGGAAACAGAGTTCCATGGTGGGGCTATAGCAGCAGAGCCAGGACTTGAACCCAGGCCTCCAAATCCACAATTCTTTCCATAATCCATGATCTCATGGACGAGTCTCTGGCTTCTAACAAAGCAAATTACAACCTGCGTATCTAGCCTAACTATCTTTGCAACCCTTGTTCATGTCTTATCCTAATTCTGCCACAAGGGGGTACAATGTTCTAGGAGCCTTCCTCTAGCTCAGGGGTTCCTAATTTTTTTTTTTGGGGGGGGGGGTCATCATGGACTCCTTAGGCAGTCTGGAAAAGCTCATGGACCTCTTCTCAATATTACGTTTTTAAATGCATAAAAGAAAAGGAGATTAATTATATTGAAATATAAATATATGTGTAAGTACATAATAGTATATATGCACAAGTATATATGTATATACTTGTATATGTATTTCTACACACACACACACACACACACACACACACACATGTTCACAGACCCAGGATTAAGAACTGTTGTTCTAGACTGTATGAGAATCACACAATGGAACATGGGACTTTCTCCTACCTTTCTTCTATAGGTATGTGAGTTAGGAATTAGTGGTATTTTTATCTCTATTTTGTAAATGAGGTGACTGAAATTCAGAGAGACGACATGATACACATGTAGCAATACCACTAGAACATGTCAGCGGTGGCATTTGAACCTAGGTGTTCCCTACCCCCATGCCCATCACTCTATTCCTCATGCCACATTGCTGCTGAATAATATATTTAGCCATTTCTTAATTTGGCTTATTAGACTCCTTCTACTCTCTGCCGGAGCAGAGCTCTCCCTTCTAGGAATGCATTACCAGCAAAACCACCAGCTTTGCTATTCCCAACATGATTTCCTTAGCAAACTAGCATAATCCAATAAAGCATCATGTCGCGGCAACATTGAAATATTTATTGCAGGATAAATTTCAACTTCAAAAACGGCACTTAGTCCTCTTCTCTCCCATATATCACAAACTTGCTGTGGCCTATGAGCAGAGGCATATCCAGAAATTTGGACACCTGGGGCAAATTCAACTGACTAGTGGACTGGGCTGGGGGGTGTATGCTATCCCCCACACAGATGGTGGTGCCTGGGACAAAGCCCTACACGATCCACACCAGTTCCATTCCTGTTTGCAAGGTTCATCTTAGTAGGTGACCTTTCAATGGGCACTGGGGAAGGGGGGAAGTAGGAAACTGAGGACATGGCCTTTGAAAGGTCCATCAATAAGCTTTTCTATGGCCCGTCCATGGGGTGGTGACATGGAATGAAACGTTCACTGATTTCCTCCTACTGTGGGAAACCTTTTCACAGATTCTGTAGGTGGGCTACCCATGGACAATTAGCAGAATCCTTAATTCTATAGTGTTTTTCCTTTCCCATCAGCTTTATTATATTGGGAATATGTTACTATGCATTATACTAGAAGGTAGCTATAAAAGCGGCTGCCTCTTTTAAATGTCGGGTTTTATGCATTTTATGTTTGTATTAGAACTCAAATGTCCCTATATTTTGATGATAGATGCTCATACTCATCCACCAGGTAAGGAATAATCTACCCTTAGCAGTGTGCCGTCTCGGCAAGAATTTATAGAAATACAGTGCGTTTAAATATGTGTGTGTGTGTGTGTGTGTGTGTGTGTGTGTGTTTAATTTGCACTTACCTTTGTTTTATTTTCAAGGCAAGCTTTGCTGGGACAGAGATTACAGTTCTCATTCTTCAGGCTATGTTCATGTGCCTCCACATCCAACTCCCTGTCTTTGACATTCAGAGGTCAGGTAGCCCAAGTATTTTTACTATTCCACACATTTAATTTTATTTTGCTTAGTGCAGTTAATGCTATGTGTGAAATGGAGCCACCAGGTATTGTTTTAGACAAGAAGAAGAGCTCAGTGGATTAGGGAAAGTGATACATAATAAAATATTTTCTTTCCTTACTCTTTCTTCCTTTTCTTTCCTTCTTCCTTCCTTCCTTTCTTCTACTGACATAGCCAAAACCCTAGTTTAAGTATTTCCTTTCTCACTTCCTTCCTTCTTTTTTCTCTCTACTCACACAGACAACACCCTGAAGTATTTCCTTCTTCCTTCCCTTCCCTCTTTCCTCCCTTCTCTCCCTCCTTCCCTCCCTCCTTTCTTTCTTTCTTTCTTTCTTTCTTTCTTTCTTTCTTTCTTTCTTTCTTTCTTTCTTTCTTTCTTTCTTTCTTTCTTTCTTTCTTTCTTTCTTTCTTTCTTTCTTTCTTTCTTCTCCCTTCCTTCCTTCTTGCCTTTCTTTCTTTCTTTTTCTTCCTTTACTCACACAGCCAACACCCTAGTTTAAGTGATTCCTTCCCTCCTTCCTTCCTCCCTTTCCTTTTTTCTTTCTTCCTTTCTTCCTTCCTTCTTTCCTTCCTCCCTTCCTTCTTTACTACAGACACTGGAAAGACCTCAGACATTCAGCATTCAGATTTTAAAATCTCAAGGCTCCAATTCAAACACTGGTTTATTTATTTTTTTAAAAAAAGAGAAAATACATTTTTTTGCTGATGACTGTGCTTTTGTCCCTGTTTTCATGTTGGTACTTTAATGCAGTATGTCTGGGAGAGGCTGCTATTTCACACTACACAAAAAAGAGTAAATTGTAGAGCCTGATTATCAACAGATAACAAGACATACTGTATATAAATAAATGCTCAGCATCCAAGCCCATTATTGGATTAGCTATATAATCACGGCTCAGGCTGTAAGTCTGTGCTGACAAATGAACACTTTTCATTTGGCTCAAGGTCCTCATCAGCAACGGAACTAATTTTACATTCTCACCCATTAAGTGAATAAGATGTGGAAAAAGCTGTCTGCTTTTTGAAGTGTAAATTTTCTGCTACAGGCTGTGCAGACCAAAGCTCTTTTGAAGCAATGAAATGAGATCATCTCCAGGGACATGTGAACCTGACAAAGTTTAGGTCATTTCATGTTGAAGGGACGGGTGGGCAGATCCACGTTCAGGCACTTAGATATGATTTCAGGAACGACATATGTGGGGCAGGATGGATGTGCCTCCGTGTTTGGAGCCTTTTGTCTGAATCGAAAGGAAAACGAGGAGGAGAAGCGTGGATTTTGCTTTCATCGTCTCCAAACACAAAGTTTCTGAAAAAGTTTGTCTGGGGCCCTGAGCCAGCCAGGAGCTAGAAGCACAGAGAGGCAGCCTGTTTAGCCCCTGGAGAGGAATGGGTCAATCCTGAAGAATGAGCGAAGAACCCAGCCACCCTAGTGACTAATCTGTGGGCCTGGTGGTCCAGGTGAGGCATACAGGCCAGACAGCTCTACGCATCTGGCAAGTGGATGAGAGACGGTGGAACTTATTGAATGTTTTCTTGTCCTCTCCACCAGGGACTTGAGAGATACAACTGTAGCACCTGGAATCCCCACTCACGCATAGTCCCTCCCGAAGGTACTGCCGATTTCTGACAGGTGTATGAGTGCCTACTTAGCAAGCATCGCTTACGAGCCCCCACCAATGTTGTTTACTTTTGTCAGACAGTCAGAGGGCTCACTGGTTCAAAATAGACATTTATGGATCAATCATCAAGAAGCATTTACTAAGTTTTCACTGACAAAACAGGCTGGTGTTAGACCGTGAAGGGCTTTAAATGTCAGACAGAAGAACTGGTGTTTTATCTCAGAAGCAAGAGCGTGCCTCTGAAGCTTCTTGAGCAGGGGCATGACACAGTCAGACCTGTGCTTTAGAAATACCGTTTTGGCAGCAGTGTGGAAGATGAATTGAAAGGAAGGACTTGAGACAGAGCAGCCAATTAGGAGACTTATTTTGATAGTTCATGAGAGAGATGATGAGCTTCTTTATCAGGGTGTTGAGTAAAGTGAAGGGGAGAAATGTGAGAGATACAGAAACAGAGGTGGCAAGACTTGGCAAGGAGATTGGACATAGGAGAGAGGAGGAGGAGGAAGAGTGAAGAGTCAAGGATAGCTCCAAAGTTGTGACCTAAGTGACTAGAAGGAGGAAAGATGGCTCAACAGGAACAAGGAAGTTAAGAAGAGGGGAGGGTTTGAGCCAGGGCTGATAATGTCTTTGGGACATGTTGAGTTTGAGATGCCTATGGAACATCCAGTTTCAAACAATAAATAGTCAGTTGGTGATGTGGGGTTGGAGTTCAAGAAACAGACAAGGACTGGGTATATAGATCTGTGAGGTGTTGGTTTGGAAATGATAATTGGGTGTATGGAAGCTGATGAGGTCTCTAAGAGAGTATATGTAGAGAGAAGAGAGAAAGAGGCTCAGGACAGGTTTGGGGGATATAACCACAGTTAGGGTTAGAATGCAAATAATGATCCAGCAAAGGAAAGGTCAGACAGGAGGCCTGGCCTAGAGGAGATGCAAGAGAGATGATAATTAAAATAACAATAAGGACAATTAGATGGCACAGTGGATATAGTGCTGAGCCTGAAGGCAAGAAGACTAATATTCCTGAGCTCAAATCTAGCCTCAGACACTTACCAGTTGTACGATCCTGGGCAAGTCATTTAATACTGTTTGCCTCAGTTTCCTCATCTGTAAAAATGAGTTGGAGAAAGAAATGGCAAATCACTGCAGCATCTCTGCCAATAAAACTCCAAATGAGATCACAAAGAGTCAGATACTACTGAATATGACTGAACAGCAACAAACTATATGCTGTGTTTTTGTTCTGTTGGGTAGATGATTCTGCTGACCTCTGTTACCATATTGCTGGGCTTCTGTTATTTTTTTTTCTAGTCTTGTTACTACTCTCTGTATTATCATCTTGTGATGGCTAGGTAGCTTCTCCCTGCCAGGGAGAACTACGGTTTTTTTGACTAGGTAACCAAGAGCTATTTAACACTACATGATGAGAGGTAATAGTCTATAAAATCTAGTAGAATAGTCAAGGACAATATTAAGTATGTGATTTAAACTGCCTTTGTTTGGTGATGATTTGAAATGGTTGGTCCTGGACAACTACCTGACTTGGGAATAGGGAATGCATTATAACTGTTGTTATATACCTGTTAGGTAGCCTATCATCAGGTATTCCAATCCCTATTTTGGGATATTTTCTTAAAAAAACAAGCAAATCACAGGAGCTATATGGAGACTGGAGCTATAAGTGGGGGAAAACCTCACTTCCAAGATTATCTTTAAGTGGCTTGCATGCAAATGAAGTTTCAGCCAAAGCAAAAGCAAAGTGAAGTCAAAGTCATGACCCTCAACACCTGAAATCCTGTCCCACAGCCTTGCCTTTTTATGAGTAACTGCCAGCCGGCCAGACTCACTTGCCAGTTTTTACTCACTTCTGACCAGCACAGTGATCCTTTTTGCTGAACTGGTGCTGGTTCAATTCTTCCTTTCATGTCTTCCTCCCTTGAGTGGCTGTGGGCACCAAACATACCCAAGGATGTTTTCCTGAGGAAGAAAAAGAAGATGACTTCTTTGGCTCATGAAGATAGACTCTGGAAGAAACTCAGAGCAGGACCACTCCCCGGCAAGAACCACCACTAATTAAGCTCTGTGATTTTGATTCGTTTTTTGTTTCTACTCAGGGAATAGCTTTTCCTACATGGGAAATATACCTTAGGTTCTTCCTCAGTCAGAAATCAATTCAACAATTCAACAAATATTTCCTGAACATCTATACGTGCCTTTAGATCATAGATTTGGAGATAGACGAGACCGATGAGACCATCTAGTCCAATGCCTCATTTTATAAATGAGGGCAATGCAGACCCAAAGAGGATGGATGAATTGCCCAAAGTCAATCAACCAATCCACCAGTAAGCATTTATTAAACACCTACTGTGTGACAGACATTGTACTAGACAGTGAGGATAAAAATACAAAGAATTAAATGATCTCTATGCTCAAATTATCTTGCATTCTAATGAATCAAACAGTAAGTAGCAGAATTAGAATTCAAATCCAAGTCTTCTAACTTCAATCTTTCTAACAACAACATGGTGTTGTTTCCTTGTGCACCTTGTTTTCAAGTAATCAAAGTTGTCTCTCTAGGACTAGGAAGTGAAATTGCTAAATGGGAGTCAATCTAATCCAATTCAATTCATTTCCACCAATTTTTATTAAACATCTATCATGTACAAGGCACCACAGATACAAAATAAAACCATTCCTGTACTCAGGAAATTCATATTCAGGGGGTGGAGTAGAGGAGTGGATAATGTATAGATATTTTGTTGTTGAGTCATTTTTCAGTTATGTCCAAATTTTCATGACCCTATTTGAGGTTTTCTTGGCAAAGATCCTGGAGTGGTTTGCCATTTCCTTCTGCAGCTCATTTTACAAATGAGGAAACTGAGGTAAACAGGGTTAAGCAAGTGACTTGTCCAGGGTCACATAGATAGTGTCTGAGGCTGGATTTGAACTCAGGTCTTCTTGACTCCAGAACTGGTACTCTATCCACTGTACCATGTAGTTGGCATGTATGTATGTGTATACATATGTGTGTATATACATATACGTACCTGTATATATATGTGACACAGAGATAAGTATAATTCAAAGTAGGAGTTTATATGGGTTGTGGGGGAAAGGCAAACGAGAGAGCTGGAGTGCCATAGGAAAATTTGAGGAGAGAAAGACAGATCGACAGACAGACAGAGAGAATACTTTTAGTTGAGTGAGGGGAATGTGGGCAAGTGGCTGATTGGAGAAGATGGCAGGGAGGGGGTTTAACTTAACTGAGTTCATTTTGGGCTTGGAGAAGAGCTTATGTGAGTGCAGGGAGACAGGAGACACCTTGTCAAGTTCAGGAACAGTAGTGATGCAGTTTGGCTGGAATGCAGAGTTCGTGAAGGAGAATTTGAGAAACATGACTGAGGAGGTAGGCTGGAGCCAGATTGAGGAGAGCCTTAAATGAGAAAGTGAGGAGGGTGTATTTTAGCTTGTAAACAATTGAGAACCTCTGAAGCTTTTTGAGCTCTAATCCAAATGTATAATTCTAAGGGATAGATTCCAATAGAACAGTCAAAGGCACAGAGTAAGACATCGAAGGCACTGGCTAGATCCTAGATGGTGGATTTGTGGGAAGATGTGAATAAGGATTATTACTCAGGATAAGAAGGCATGAATGGGTTGTGAGACCTGATGCCTGCTTATGTATCCTAGGGACCTCTGAGTCACAGTGACCTACCAGCCACACCACTGATTTACCATTAGGATTTCTGGGCTTTTCCATCTGCCTGCCCTGTAGCAAAACTTTCTTTTTCTTCCTCAACTATAGTGTGAACTCCTTTGAGAGTTAGAAGGGACTGTCTTGATTTTTCTATTTGTATCTTTAGTGCTTCCTTCCTTCCTTCCTTTCTCCAATACTCCAATAAATGTAAAGGATGGAAAAGAAAAGGGAAAACTCCATCAATCTGGTATGCTGAGATGAGGGAGGGGAAAGAGAAGCTAGCTCCTTCAGGAGAACCTGTTGCCCTCACTGAGCTGGCTTTGTGCCTGCCCTTTGAAATGTCTATGATTCAACAAGCATCAAATTCAACAAACATTTGTTAAGCTCCTACGAGGAGCAAAGGACAGTCAAGCAATCAGATGGCAATTGTTAGCACAGGACACAAAATGCCTTTTTAAAAGAATTTTAAACCAAGAGTAAGAAGACACAAACTACAGCTTGTTTATAGGGTAAAGGATGGATAAAGTTTATAAGTCTTTGCCAGAGTGCTATTATCTCAGCATTGAGCAGGAGACAGAAAAGCTGGCATTAGGGGCTTGAGTGAGGCCCAGAGTGGTGGGGTCTCTGTTTTCTCAGTGGTTTTTGCCATTATAAAGCAGAAACAATAGCATATGTTGAGCAAACAGAATTTAGAAAGGAGGGTTGGTTGGTGAAATGTATCCCAAGGATCAAGTTGATGTTCTGTTGACCAGCTGACAAATGAGAAGCACCCAGGGGAACCCTCTTTTCTATTGTTATTTCTTTAATTGTTGTCTGAGTTACCTGTTTTGTTTCTGGGATTATTTCTCTTCTCTAAGGTCCAACTGCTCTCTGCGGGGCAGAGTAAGAGGGGCAAGGAAATTGTCTAGCTGTGCCTTTTAAAAGGAAAATTCAGATCTGTGACTTCGAAATTGTGGAGAACTTCCAGTGTGAAAACTCTTCCCACTAATGCAGATCATCAATTCATGTGAAACTTGCAATCTTATGAAGTTTCTGAGGGCACCAAGCTATTTACAGACTTGCCTATTGTACATGGCCAGTATATATCAGAAAGATAGGACTTGAATATAGTTCTACCAAATTTCTAAGTCAGCCTTCTCTCCACTAAATTAAACAGTCTCTGTTCCTCTTTTCATATCAGAAAATAATGAAAATTAAATTTTTTTTAAATGAAGAGTGTACTTATCAACTTTTTTTTTTTTAGGCAATTGGGGTTAGATGACTTGCTTTGGGTCACACAACTAGTGAGACTCAATTTGAGTTCAGGTCTTCCTGACTCCAGGGCTGGTGCTCTATATACCTAGCTGTCCCCCTTTCCAACTTTTAAGGCTCATTTCAGGTCCCTCCATTTCTAGGAAGCCTTCCTTGATTTCCCCACTGGTGTTAGAGTTCTCTTCTCTCTCAAATTATGTTCAATCAACAAGCAAGAATTTTAAGAACAGTCTTTAGGGATATAAATACAAAAGTGAGAGGATCCCTAATCTTAAGGCAGCTAGGTGGTTTAAGCATTAGGTTTAGAGCCAGGAGACCTGGATTCCAATCCTGCCTCAGCCCTTATTAGCTGTGTAACCCTGGGCAAGTCACTTAACTGCTGTTTCCTCGTCTGTAGAAGAAGGATAATAATATAACCCAACCTCTCAGAGTTGTGTAGTTAGGCTCAAATGAGATAATATGTGCAAAACACTTTGCAAACCTTAAAGCACTATATAAATGCTAGCTATTATGATTATGGTTATGGTTATTATCCTAATAGGAAGATGTGCCACATGGCCACGGTAAGAGAGATTTCATCGAATTTATTATAGCACAGCCATCGAGAAATAGACAAGAAGCCTTTATCTAGTGCCTACTCTGTGCTTGGGACTAGGTCCTCTCCAGTAGCATGGGTATTATTGATTGGATTATTGTTCTCAGAGCAAGAGTTAAGAAACAGATATGGGAAGGTATAAAAGTATGAAGGGGAGGTTTACCTGATCAGAGTCAGGGAGGAAAGGATGATGCCCACCCTGATGGGTAGCAGGAGTTCTTGTGGCTATCTGATGGATGTGAAGCATGGTCTGCTGCTGTTCAGTGTACCATGTTGAATTGAGTCTCCTGTATCCTCCCTCCCCTCCAATCATGACAGTTCTGCTCTGGGTTGAATATGGGAGGGGTGGTCTCTGCTATCCTTGATGGGAGAAGAGGGGAAGCCATGTCTCAGCATATAGGGTGGATCCACCCAGTAGAATTTAAGCCCTTTGAGGACAGGGGTGATTTAAGTTTTATCTTTGGATCTCCAGTCCCTAGACTAGGGGACCTTGTATAGACTAGGTGTTGAGGTAAATACCGTGGACAGATGCCATGACTTTTGAAGCTCCCATTCTCACACCTCAGCAAAGTATCTGGCCCTGTCATGTACCCAACTCTCTCAGAACTGGATTAGAATCTGTTCTCTCCCTGAGAACTTGGGAAGGAGGTATAGGAGAGGGAAGAAAAAAGGAGAGAAGTAGTATTAGTTATTAGGGAAAGATTTATCCATAAGTACTTGGTGTTACTTCAGGTTGCAACCCAATTCTGCAAGGAGATGGATGGTGGGAGGGGAAAGGAGGTACAGACACAGAACAGTAAAGGATTCAAGACATGGAAAGAGTTAATGTTAATCAAGGGGCCCAAACAAATTAAGGCCTTCAACAGCATATCAGAGTGAAAAGGAAGAAGGAAGAAGAAAGCTGGACATTTAATAAAGGAAGACAGATTAATCATAACAGCAAAATGAACAAGAAATGCTTTCACATTGTTATTTAATAAGAAAAAACTCTAATTAACTGGTAAAAATAGTCCCCCTCCCCAAAGCACGCAGCCAAATGTCCTATAAACTAAATACTTAGCCAGTCCAGATACTAACCATGTTGGGCTGTTAATAATCAGAATGCTTCTGATATGGTGTCTTTCCTTGGATGAGCTCGCCTCATCTTACTACAGACATTACCTCATTTACCTCAGAACACTGTGAACTATTTCCAGCTGTGAGGGACAGGAAAAAAACAAACAAACACTGATGAACAGATTGGGGAAACTGAGTCACAGAGCTGCAAGTGAGTGGCCTGGCCACAAATACATAAGGAGTTGTTGCTGGTAGAGCCAAGGCTGACACTCGGGCTTCCCCCACTCTCCCTTTTTAGTTTAGTTCTCCCAAATTGCTTCTCAGGCATTAGCTAATGAACTAAATGAAACAATCGCTCCTTTATTCCAAAAGCCATCGAAAGGAGCCCGGGTTGCGCAGAATGGCCGATATGATACTGATCTTCCAAAGAGGGGGGGAAAGGGGATCCTGGCATTTGCCATCTGGTAAGCCTGTCTTTAATCCTCAGCAAAGTAATGGAATAGAGATTAAGAAAAAATGTGTAAGAATCAACAGCATAATGCAACCACGAGAGAGCAGCTGTCTGGATTTTTAAAGAGCAAATTCCATGAGACAAATTTAATTGCATTTTTAATAGAATTTAAAAAAAAAAGCCCACACACAACAACCCCACAACATTAGCGGGTGAAGGAAATGAAATGGATGCATCCAGAAATCTCACTTGAAAAATGAATTGAAATTGACTTGGTTATGAACGCTGTCCCATGGATTGAATCCTGGCTTAAGGACCGTGCACATTAATGATCAGCTAGGAATATTTGGAGTTGGAGAAGATGGTCAGTGATGTGCGGCAGGCACTGGAGGTGGGCCAGTGTCTACCATGCATCTTTATTAATGATATGCAAGAGGTGATGAGCAGAACATTAATTAAATGTTCATATGTGGCCAAATGGGAAATTGGCGATGGCACATGGGAGAGGCGGGCGCACTCTACCCAGGTACTGGTTTTCAGCCTTTATGATTTGGCCTGTGAGAAGCAGTCTGAATTTGCTCCTTTATCTCTCCCAACTGGCTTTCACTTGAGCTAGATTCTCACACACAAGGTGGTTTTCAAACGGGGCTAGTGAAGAGGGGCCTATGAGACCGGAGGCATGGGAAGTCTTGGGCACTCAGTGGGATGTGCACAAGTCACACCTCCAGAACAGACTGAAGAGGAGCCTACAAAATTAATATTGATATTAGCAAGGTAATGAAGCAGCTACCAAGCTGGTTCACAAATGTCTCGCCCCATTTAATGTCATGTTTACACACTGCAAAGCGGAAGAGGAATGGGGTGGTTTTCGAGGGGAAAAGGAGAAAGACAGTCCGTTGGTGGTCTCTGCAGGCTGGTGGCATGGACAAGTCTCCACAGGAGCAGTTAGAGCCATCAGGGACCTTAGGGGTTCTCTGACCCAACCCCTTCACTTTTACAAAGAAGAAAACTATACAGAAAAGTGAAATAACTTAACAAAAGTCAAGTAGGAACTCAGTGGCAGAGTCAGAATTCAAACCCAAGCCCTCTGACTTAGAGCTCTTTCCCCTGACTTCTCTATGTCACATTTTGAGTGGTGAGAGCTTTCAGATTCTCTTCACTCATGGGGGTTTCTGACTGTCCTCTTTTCCCCTCTCTAAGGTCATACTGATCCCAACACTCAGGGTCCACAGTGCATGTCCTTACTGTTATCTCTGTTCTTTTAACACAATGGCATGATTTTAAAAAATCCCTAAAAGTGACCATCTTGTGCCCTTAAGATGCTGGGCATCTTCCAGCTCCTTATTGTAGAGCTCTTTCCAAGGAAGATCAGACATGAGAGGCACGAAGTACATAGCTTGTCCCAAATTACCAAGAACATAGCAATGGGCTATGAGATGGGTATAGATGTGGGAGATATTATGGACAGAGAATGGGCAAACCCTGGCAATAGACCAAACCCATGGGGAGGTGAGGGAGGATGGAGGGCTCATATATTTGTGTGTGTATATGTATATATGTGTGGTCTCAGACAATTTACTGGACCTCTCTGGGCCTCAGTCTTGTTATATATAAAATGAAGAAGTTGGATTAAGGACCTCTAAGGGCCCTCCAGCCTCTACAGCTATGAAACTATGAACTCCAGAATGAGTCGCCTTAGCTAACTTAGAATGTCAGCTGGAAGTAATGTAGTCCAATGACCTCTCTTCCCATTTTACAGATGAGGAAACTGAGGCCCAGAGAGGCTAAAGCAACTTTCTAGTCATTGATATTCACAGTCTCAGAGCCATCCCTGGCTCTCCACCCTGCCTTACCTCCCCATGGATTTGGCCTCATGCCAGGGCTTGCCCATTCTCTCTCCACAATATCTCCCACATCTATGCTTGTTTCTCTACTCATATGTTCACCACCATAGCTTAAGACCTTGTCACCTCTTGTCGTAGACTATTACAAGATTTTGGTAGCTTCTTACTCAATTGGGGTGGCTAGGTAGTGCAGCGAATAGAGCACCTATCTGATAGATAGAGTCAGGAGGACCTGAGTTCAAATGTGACCTCAGACACTTAACACTTACTAGCCATGTGACCTTGGGCAAGTCACTTAACCTCAATTGCCCTGCCCCCCCTCCAAAAAGCAAAAAAATATAAAAAAATTAATAGATCACTTTGCTTCCAGGTTCTTCTCTCTCTGAGCCACCCTTCACATGATTGTCAAACGACCACTGAGCACAGGTCGAGACCTGCTGTTCCTCTGCTCAAGAACTTTCGTTGACTCCCTGTTGCCTTTGGTATAAAATAAAATCCTCCTCATTTTGGTATTTAAAATATTTCATGACTTGTGCCAAGTTGTGTGAAACAAGTGATTGCAGCAAAAGGAGGACATATTGCATATTCAAAGTTTTTTTTAAAGATTAAAAAAAAAACCCCTCTCCTAGTCTGGCTCCAGCCTATGTTTCCAGACTTACTTCGCCGTATTCTTTCACACTCTGTTCCAGACAAACTGGGCACTTGCTATTCCCCGAGGTATGCAGTCCATCTCTAGAGGCCGGGCGGGGCATGGGTGGAGCCTCTGAGCTCTGAATGCATTGGGCCCATGCCTCTGTCTCCATCTTCACCCCATCCGCAGGTTTCATCCTGCTTGCTGCCTTGTTACTTGTGCCTTTCACCTCAATTCCCTTTCTTGTTATAAAAACTATAATCACGACAATACTCCCTCTGGGAGAGGTATATCAATGGAAAACTTACTGCTCCATTCACCCCTCCCCCCATTTTACTTCCCAGACCAAAGTGTCCTTTCCTCACCCCCCCTCCCTCTCCCTCCCTCCCTCTTCCTCCTTCCCTCCTCAGAATGTAAGCTCTCTGAGGACACTCCAGTATTTGTGTCCCCAGCACTTAACTCAGTGCTTTGCAATTAGTTTGCTAGTAATTATTAAGTACCTACTATGTGCCAGGCACTGTGCTAAGTGCTACAGAGACAAAGAAAGGCAAAAAAAAAACAGTTTTTGCTGTCAAGGAGCTTGTGTTCTTTTTTTTATTTAAGCAATCAGGGTTAAGTGACTTGCTCAAGGTTACACAGCCAGATGTTTCTGGGTGGGTACTCAGTGTCTGAGCCCGGATTCGATCCCAGGTCTCCCCACTCTGGGGCTGGCGCTCTTACTTGCTGTGCTACCTGGCCGCCCCTAGGGGCTCACGTTCTAAGGGAGGAGACAGATACACCCCAACCATCTGCCAAAAGAGATGTATACAAGATAAAAGGGAGGCAGTATCAGGGCAGAGGCTCTAAGATTGAGAAGAGCTGGGAAGGGTTTCTGGGAGAAGGTGAACCATGAACTGAGATGTGAAGGAAGCCAGGGAAGTCCAGAGGTAGAGATGAGAGGACACACAGTGAAAATACTCAGAGATGGAAGGAGTGTCCTATGCAAGGAACAGCAAGGAGGCTGATATCACCAGGTCCAAGAAGCTGATGTCACATAGAGGGAAATAAGATGTAAAAAGTCCGAAGAGGTAGGAAGGGGGCATGACTCAGTCCATTGCTAAATTTTCAGTGTGACCATTTATCCCTTGGATATTGGCAAATGCTACAGATCAGAGCTTGAT
This sequence comes from Petaurus breviceps papuanus, assembly GCF_028583685.1. Lineage (NCBI taxonomy): Eukaryota > Metazoa > Chordata > Mammalia > Diprotodontia > Petauridae > Petaurus > Petaurus breviceps. Next base: position 2,567,539 of record NW_027185876.1, on the reverse strand, counting down.
TTATTGTTTTGTTGATTGTCTGGACTTAATGTGATGGAGAAAATGTGAATAATGCAAATTAAACTTAAAAGTGTGTCATGTGTATACTTGGGGGGAGGGGAGTCAGTGGTCAAGCATTTCTGACTGTCAGGTTATGAAGGGCTTTGGAAGCCAAAGAGAAGATTTTATATTGATTCTGGAGGTGATAGGAGACACTGATATGCTTAGACTTCTGTTTTAGGAGGCTCAGTTTGGCAATTGAGTGGAAGATGGACTGCGGTGAAGACTTGACCAGGGAGACCAACCAGTGGGCCATTTGCAATAATAGCCAGACATGAGGCAAAGAGGTCTTGCCCTACGATGGTGAGTCTCAGAGCAGGGAAATGAGCATATATGAGATGTTATGAAAGTGGGAACTACAAGGCTTGACCTTAGCTATTGGGGTAGGGTGAGAAAGAGTGAGGAGTCAAAGACTACATGCAGGTCACAATCTTGAGTGACTGGGAGGTTGGTGGCGCCCACAACAGTGATGGGGAAATCAGGAAGAAGGGAATGTTTTGGGGAAAAAAACGCATTCAGTTTTGGACACTGGAGTTGAAGATGTCTATAGGACATCCAGTTTGAGATGTCTAACAGACAGAAATGTGAGGCTGGAGGTTGGGAGAGAGGTTAGGGCTGAATGAATACGTTTGAAAATCATCTGTATAGAGGTGATCATTTAAACCACAGATACTGATGAGATCACTGAGTGATATAGTCTAGAATCTAGACTAGAAGAAGTCAGGGGAATCTCCACTGTTTGTGGCGGTGAGGTAGATGAGGATTATACAAAGGAGACAGAGAAGGAGCAGTCAGATAGGTAGGAGGAGAATCAAGAGAGATCTGTGTCACGAAACTCTATAGAGAAGTGAATATGGGGGAGAAGATGATAGAATGAACAACTGTCATTGTGTAATAAATGCTTGGTAATGGTTCTTAGCATTCACTCAGTGGATCAGTTAATTCCAGTCTCTGTGCCTTTGCAGGAGCTGTGCCCTATTTCTTCTTTCCTCTACATCTCAGAATCCCTAGGTTCCTGCAAGGCTGAGTTCAGGTGCTACAATGGGGAAGTCTTAATAGGTTCCCCCTATTTGATCCATCTTTAATATATCTTGTGCTCACTAATATGTGTAAATGTTGTAGAATGAAAATTCTTTGAGGGCAGGAAATCAATCCCCCCCTCTTAGTGTTGATTTTTTTTTTAGTCCCATTGCCTTGCACACAGTAGGAGTTTGACAAATATTAGTTTAATTGAATTGAATTGTCCAGGGTCACATAGTGAATAGCAGACTTAGAATTCAACCTCCGATCCTCTGTCTCCAGGGTTCTTTCCATTGCTTGGCATGGCAGCTCCTCCTAGCTAAATTTACATTCATCTGAAAATGGCTCTGGCCCTATGATTGCCAAGACAGAAATAATGACTGCAGAAGAATGCCAGCTCCCTACCTTGGAACCTCTAACTCACGTTGGGCAGACAGATCATCCTTCGTGATATTTCAATCAAGAAATGTGAGCAGAACAGTGAGGTTCTAAGAACCAGGGAGGATATTATAGGGATGCAGGGAACCCTAATCAAGCCCACCCCATTCTGTGACATTCCTACAACCAGTAGCAGATATTGCCTGATGGCCTGCCTTGGGTTTGGGTGCAAGAGCTAGGGCCGGGGGCTCACTCCTGGGCCACCCATGGAGCTTTAGGGAGAAAGGACCAGGAAAGGAAGAACTGCAGGTTTTGCCTTGTCAGCATGTCTGCCCTTGATTTCAGTACGATGAGTACCTGCTAGTCCTGAATCTTGAGTCAAACTCTTGGGGTTATTCTGCCTCCTAGAAAAAACAACAACTCCCTTTCTTCTAAGCACAGCCCAGTGCCACCTCTGAGAGGAAACCTTTCCTGGCCACTTTAGTTGTTAGCATCCTTTCCCTCCTCCTCAAATTATAAGGCAAGTGCTCCCCCACGAACACACTTCCCTTCCTGTCCCCCTTCCCCATTGATTTGTCATCTTGTCTTTTTATTGACAGTGCCTGGGGACAGGTAGTAGGCAGTCCCTAAACGTCTGTTGGCTTAGATGAGATGGGATCTCCTGTTCAGCATAACCAACTAGGTCTTATTCAGATACTGGTTTCTATGGCCATAAATTTTTTTTAGGAAAGGGGAAAATACATCTGAAAAGTAATATAGGTAGCTGTACCTTGAGTCCATGTTGACTGAATACTGGTTGGAAGAAATGGAGATGTGCAGCCAAGAGGAAAGCAGACTTAGGATGGGGGTGGGGAGGAGCATGATGATAATGCCTTCAAATATTTGAAGGACTAACTTGTAGTGGGCGGTTCCGCTAGCTCTGCTTGGCTCCAAGCAGCAAAAAGCATTGGGTAGAATTTGCAAAGAGGCAATCTTGGGTTTGGCATCAGGAAAAAAAGCTTCCTAATCATCCAAGTTTTCCAAAAGTGGAATGGACTGCCGAGGAAGATGATGGCTTCTCCCCCGCTTGGAGGTCGTCAGGGAGAGGCTAGACTTGTCCGAGGATTCCTTTAATAAATAGGTTGAACTCAGGGATTATTGAGGTCCCTTCCACCTTTCAATGTTTGGGGCATCTTGTGAAGGCAGAAGAATGTTGGGTGGTGGAATGGGATGAAGGAAAGTGAGGGCATGTCTCCGGACCTTGAGAGGAGACTCTCTCATCTCAGGGAAAAACAAGAGATTTGTGCCCCAGGTCTTCCTGGCTCCTCCCCTTTTCTGCTGCTGTCTTTTCCTTCTTATATACACTTACTTGCTTGTTTCTTCTCTCCTAAGACCCCAGCATTAATAGAACAAAAAGATTATATCATATCAGGAACTAAAGAAACGAAAATCTAAAATGTTATTTCTCATACACACAAGCACAAGAGCCCAAAGTCACACACACACACACACACACACACACACACACACACACACACACAC
>NW_027185876.1:2549232-2564571 GCF_028583685.1 Petaurus breviceps papuanus | reverse complement strand
CACACACACACACACACACACACACACACACACACACACACACACACCCTCCTTAATCAGGGAATGGTGTTTTTCTCACATACAAGTTGCTATTCTGTTTTCTACTCAGTCAAATTGGCCAGAGGTAGAACCAATATCATTTCCATATGGGTCATGGTAATGGCTAATAAGAATTCTTTATGCCCCATGGTATGGCCTGTGTGAATTAATTAGCTTTCATGAATAGTTCAGTCCCTCTCAGACTTGATCACTGGTGAAAAGTCAGATTAAGCAACTGTTTTCTGAGGTCAGGGCTGATCCAAATCCTTCCCAGAATTCCAAGGATGTTGGAATTTAGGAGTTTGTGGATATAACCTGTTCAACTTTACCTCTTCTTCTAGACAGGATTTCCTAAGCTGTGGTGTGTGAACTTGTTTTTAAAAAAATGTTTTGATAACTATATTTCAATATAATTGTTTTTTTTTGTACTTTCACATCGTTTATTTCATGCATATAAACACAGTGATCTAAGAAGTATCCATAGGTTTCACCAGACTGTCAAAGGCTTCCATGACACAAAGAAGGCTAAGAACCTTTGTTCTAGATTATCCTTGCCTGAAATGCTGATGCTGGTGCATAAACTTATCAAGAGTTTTGGTAACTTGTTTGCCTTCTTCATTTGTCCCATACCTCGGGTCTTACTTTTTTTCTTCCCACCATTCCCCACCTCTTTCCTTCTCCACTTCATATCCTCTACCTTCTTTGTAGGACCTCCTTCTTTTCCTTCCCTGCCCAACATACAAAAGCAAACAAGCCGAGCAGCAGAGCTTTGATAAACCCCAAACCTTCAGCTCCTGGGAGAAGGATTCACAATTTGATAAAACTACTGGGGAAACTGGACAACAATTTGGCAGTAATTAGGTTTAGACCAATACTCATACCATATACCAAGGTAAGTTGTAAATAGACATATGATCTAGATAAAAAAAAAAGTCACATTATAAGCACATTAAAGAAACAAGGAAAAATGACCTTTCAGACCTTCGGATTGGGGAAGAATTCATGAGTAACAAGTGATAGAAAGGATGACACAAGATAAAGCAGATGATTTTGATTACATAAAATTAAAAGCTGTTTGCACAAACAAATATAACATAGCAAAAATTAGAAGGAAAACAGGAATCTGGGAAAACAATCTTTACAGCAAGTTTCTCTGATAAAGGTCTCACACTTAAGATAGATATGGAACTGATGCAAATCTTCAGACTAAGAGCCAATCCTCAATAGAGAAATGGTTGAAGGATGCAAACAGACAGTTTTTAAGGGATGAAATCCAAGCTATAAACAATCATATGGGAAAAATGCTTCAAATCATGAAAAATTAGAGAAATACAAATCAATGCAACTGAAGTTTACCTTGCCTCTATTGGACTGACAAATATGATGAGTGTTGGAGGAGAGGGTGTTGTGAGAAAACAGCTATGCTAGTGAACCATTGGCGAGGCTGGAAATTGATCCAGTCATCCAGGAAAACAATTTGGAGCTATGCCCAGAAAGTTATCAAACTGTCCATACCCTTTGACCCAGGTAGATCACAAGTAATAGGTCTATACATCAAAGAAATCAAAGAAAGAAGAAAAGGGGCTATAAGTACAAAAATATCTATACCAGCTCTTTCCGTGGTAGCTCAAATTCAGACCCTAAAGGAGTAGCCTCATACTGGGGAGTGGTTAAGCCAATTGTGGTACAGGAATATAATAAAATATGATTGTGTGACGGAAATGATGAAGCAGACAATTTCAGAGGAAACTGAAAAGACCTCTATAAATTGATGTAGGGTAGAGTTAGCAGAACTAGTAACCATCCATACCATGATAACATAGAGAAGACTGCGGAACATTGATCAATGTAACAATAACCCATGAACTCAAAAGAGTAAAGATGAGGTAGAGAGGAGAGGAACTTAAAATTCAGAAAGAGAGACTCTAAGACGATTCCAAAAGATCCATGATGGAAAATGATAGCCACATCCAGAGGAAGAACTTTGGAGTCTGAATGCAGATAGAAGCATACTCTGCTCTCCTTTTCTTTTCTTTCATTGTTTTGTTTTGTTTCTTCTTTCTCATGGTTCCTCCCATTAGTTCTAATTCTTCTTTAAATTCTGACTAATGTAAAAATATGTTTAATATGAATGCATAAGTAGAACATATATCAAATTATGTCAGCTTGGGGAGGGGGGAAGAGAGGGAGGGGGAGAAAAATGTGAAATTCAAAATCTTATCAAGTGAATGTTGAAAAAAAAAACACAATCTTAAAAATGCAGAAAGAGACATACATTTTCAGGTATGGCTAATGTGGGAAGTTTTTTCTCCAGCCTATTATGTTTGAGGGTATTATTATTTTTGTTATTATTATTTTAATTTGCTTAATGGGGGTTAGAAGGAAAAAACAGGTGAATTTAAAATGCTCATTAATTGAAAAATTAAATGAAAAATCATGAGGAATCTGAGGTGAGAGAGGTTAAATGACTTGGCAAATGTCATGTGTCAAAGATCCTTGTTGATAGAGGAGAAATCAAAGGACCTTTGGAAGTACCAAAGAAAATAAGTATATAGAGTCACAGAATTCAGAGGTGGAAAGGACCTCCTTAGCTGTTTATTCCAACACTTACCCAAAAGGAATCTCTAATATAACATACCTAGAAAATGTTCTATTGAAGGCTCTCAAGGAGGGGGACCCACAAGTCCTTGAGTTAGACCATTCCTCTTCTGGTTGAATCTAATATTTAGGAAGTATTTCCTCATATCAGGCTTAAACTCACCTCTCTACTGCTCCTGATTCTGCCCTATGAATGTTACATAGCACATCTAATCCCTCTCCCCTATGATATCCCTTCAAATACTTAAGGATGGTTGTCATTCCCCTCTACCAGTCTTCTCTTCTCCAGACTAAGCCTCTTTAGTCCCCTCAATCAATTCCCTTATGACAAGAATTCTAGGAAAGATGATGTGTGTTCAAAATGAAGGATAGCTAATCAGATAATGACTTTTTCTATCACTGGGTACTATGTGTTTCATTTTTTTTTTAATGCAGGCAGTTGGCCCTTTAAAAGATAATCTAGGTAATAATTGGTCCTGGCTGGCTTGAAGCCTATTGGGTTGCTGCAATAAACAGTTCAATTACGGTTTGAATTAAGCCAAGTTTAGAGTACTCTTTCATCTACCCAAACATTATATGGTTCCAGACTATTGTATTATATAGCAAAGCATGGAATGAAAGCCAAGAGTGGTTTCACTGAATGCAAACCTACTCTCAGAAAGATATCCTGCAGACACTTGTGCTTGCCTGAAAAGTCGTCTACCAGCTTTGTTACTTGCCTCCTGTTATCTTGGAGATGATATGTTGGAGGGCAGAGAACATCAAAGCCTGAAAAGAATGATAAAATCATAATACCTCCACCATCATGGTGTTCACCAGACACTCCCTGTCTGATTTTAGGCTTCATCAGATTTCTAGATCTGGGCTGAATCATAGAACTTGATGGATGGCTGTCTTTATTTTCTAACACACGCACTTAAGCAATCCCGAATGTATGCTTAAATGCTGCCTTTGTGTGAGCGATGATGAAAATTTTAAATCTTATAATTTTTTGTCTGTTTTTTTTGTCCTGATCTATGTTTTTTGGGGATGATTGTCACGAAGTAAACTCCTACCAATGCAAATACAAGAGCTTTCTGTGATGTATAGTTTTAGAGAGTTGCCTGGGGGGCATTGACAAGCTAAATCACTTGTCCTTAGTGACCCAGCCAGCATGTCACAGGGATGACTTGAACCCAGATCTTTCAGACCCCCAAGATTCTCCTTTTATTCACTTCTTTATGCTCCCTCCTAATCCTATAGTAGGGTCCTTTCATTCAAGTCCTATTCATTTGGCCCTGGCCAAAAACAAAATTGAAGAATTTTTCTTATTTAAAAAAAAACAAACCACAGAGAAACTGCTAGACTATAAAACAAATGCTTTGTTTCTCCACCTCACACTGGCTGAGCTTAACATGTGTGGGAATTTACAGGTGTTAAATTTGCCCCTGGAGGGAGCTTGTCTTGTTTCCTGGGGTGAAAGAAATATATTGATAATTACCGGGGAAATTAGGGTTTTTTATTTTTACAGAAAAATCAAATAATTATAAGGGTTTGGTGTTTAAGTGAATGAGCCTAGGAATTTTCCTTTATTTTATCTATCATTAAACTAGACAGGGGTTACCTATTGCTATTACAGGATATTACGAGCAGGGTTACACACTCTAGAATATTAGATCCATCTATATTTTATGTGAGCCTTGGGAGGAGGAGTGGAAAAATAAATCCTTGTTTGGTGTATAACTTAAGGGTTTGTTTTATTTACAAATTAAAATAGCAGAAGATGAATGACAAGGCATGGAATTAGAGGAATGATGTAAAATGAAGCAGACCCCAATAATTTTAAGGACGTTCCCTTGGTTCAGTGAGGGTCTTCAACAATGTTCCTTTGGGTTCTGTTGCAAACCTGGGTGGATGGCAGTGCTACTGGATCAAAAGATCTATGATGGCCAGGCATATTTGAATATAATCTGATGCTAAAGCCAAGTAAGACTTACTACAGTGGTTATCTGACACATTTAATAATATATCTGGTGAATATTATGACTATAAATATTTTTGTAACCCAACCAAGTCTAGTGAGTATGCTCTAGCCTACTCTCCCTGAGCTAAGCTTTCCCCATTGCTTGCCTCAGGTTCCTCAGGCACCCAGGGGGTTGGATTGGTCTAGTCTCAGTTGCCATTGAGTTGAGCCCCCCCCCCCCTTCAGATGTGTTCAACTTATTGTTAGGTGCCAGTGGCTAGAGCTCCAGTTCCATTTTCACACTGAACATCGATTAGCTTTCACAAGAGGCTACTTGCTTCAAAGATAAAACAAGAATAAATGTGCACAAATTTTACCCAACATCTCAGAGTCCTACTCTTCCCATTCATAGCTTTGGTCCTACCAAGCTCATTTGCAGATGCAGCATGAGTTCCACATGAGTCCTCATCTCAGATTTCTCTGGCTTGGGTCTAGGAGGCCATTCCTGCAGGTCTCTTTTTACTCCTTAGACCATTGATGGTACACTGGCTCTGGGTCATAGACTCAGGAATACCAGGATGCTAGAAAGCCAAGATGCCAGCGTGTCAGAGCTTTGTTGTATATCCCTCTTTTTAAAAATTCTTTAATTTATTAATTTGTTTGTTTCCTTTTAATTTACAGTATTCAATTCCACAATTCCTTGAATTTCACATTTTGTCCCCCTCCTTTCCCTCCCCCCCCCATGGCGTCTTATAATCAAGTATAGGATCTGTAGATACTTTCACATTATACAATGGTCAGGTTATAAGGATGGATTGTACCAGCTGGGATGAAAAATGATATAGAGGACATAAAATCAAATAAGAGAACAAAAAAGATCAGGTATTTTGCTTCCACCTGGATATAAATTTAGTTCTTTCTAGTTCTTTCTCTGGATGCACGTTTTTCTCTCCATCATGCGTCTTTTGGGATTGACTTATATCCCTGCATTGTTGAGAAGAGTCCAGTCTATCAAAGTTGGTCATCACACATATGTTGTGTCCGTAATTGTGTACAAATTCCTCCTGGTTCTACTCTTCTCACTCAGCATCAGTTCTTTTAAGCCTCTCCAGGTAAATATGAAGACCGCCTGCTCCCCGTTTCTTATAGCGCAATAATATTCCATAACATGCATATACTACAACTTGTTCAGCCATTCCCCAATTGATGGACACCCCCTTAATTTCCAATTCTTTGCCACAACAAAAAGAGCTGCTATAAACATTTTTGTACATATGGGTCTTTCTCCCATTTCTATGATCTCTTTGGGATATAACCCTAGGAGTGGTATTGCTGGATCAAAGGGTATGAAAGTATTTATAGCCCTTTGGGCATAGTTCCAGATTGCTCTCCAGAAAGGCTGGATCAGTTCACAGCTCCACCAACAATGCATTAGTGTTCCAGTTTGCCCACATCCTCTCCAGCATTTGTCATTTTCCTGTTTTGTCATCTTAGCCAATCTGACTGGTGAGATGTGGTACCTCAGAGTTGTTTTGATTTGCATTTCTCTAATCAATAGTGAATTAGAGCATTTCTTCATGTGCCTATAGATAGCTTTAATTTCTTTCTCTGAAAACTGCCTGTTCATATCCTTTGACCATTTATCAATTGGGGAATGACTTGTATTCTTATAAATTTGACTCAGTTCTCTGTATATTTTAGAGATGAGTCCTTTGTCAGAGACATAGGTTGTAAAGATTCTTTCCCAATTTCCCACCTCCCTCTTAATCTTGGTTACATTGGCTTTATTTGTACAGAAACTTTTCAATTTCATATAGTCAAAATTATCCATTTTACATTTTATAATGTTCTCTAATTCCTGTTTCGTCATAAAGTCATTCCCTCTCCACAAGTCTGATAGGTAAACTATTCCTTGTTTTAGCAGACCGCTTACAGTATCAACCTTTATACCTAGATCATGAACCCATTTAGACTTGATTTTGGTATATGGTGTTAGATAATGGTCTATGTCCAGTTTCTGCCATACTATATTCCAGTTTTCCCAGCAGTTTTTGTCAAATAGTGAGTTCTTATCCCAAAAACCAGGGTCTGGGGGTTTATCAAACAATACATTACTGTAGTCGTTGACTTCTGGATCTCGTGTGCCTAATCTATCCCATTGATCCACTCCTCTATTCCTAAGCCAGTACCAAGTAGTTTTGATGACTGCTGCTTTATAGTACAGATTGAAATCTGGTAAAGCTAGTCCACCTTCCCTAGCATTTTTTTTCATTAATTCCCTTGATATTCTGGACCGCTTATTCTTCCAGATGAATTTTGTTACTATTTTTTCTAACTCTATGAAGTAGTTTTTTGGTAAATTAATTGGTATGGCACTAAATATATAATTTTATTTAGGTAAAATTGTCATTTTTATTATATTAGCTCAACCCAGCCATGAGCAATTGATATTTTTCCAATTAGATCTGACTTTATTTGTGTTAAAAGTGTTTTGTAGTTATGATCATACAGGTCCTGGGTTTGTTTTGGTAGGTAGATTCCCAAATATTTTATAATGTCTACAGTAACTTTAAATGGGATTTCTCTTTCTACTTCTTGCTGTTGAGTTTCATTGGAAATATATAGGAATGCCGAGGATTTATGTGGGTTTATTTTATATCCTGCAACTTTGCCAAATTTATTTATTGTCTCAAGCAGTTTTTTACTTGATTCTCTAGGATTCTCTAAGTATATCATCATATCATCTGCGAAGAGTGATAGCTTGGTCTCTTCTTTGCCTAACTTGATTCCTTTGATTTCTTTTTCTTCTCTAATTGCTACTGCTAACATTTCTAGTACCAGATTGAATAAGAGGGGTGATAGTGGACACCCTTGTTTCACCCCTGATCTTATGGGAAATGCTTCCAGCTTCTCCCCATTGCATATAATACTTGCTGATGGCTTTAAATAGATGCTACCTATTATTTTAAGGAAGGCTGTATATCCCTCTTAACTTTTAAATTCACAAGGTTAGAGATTCCCATCTCTCATGCCTAAAAGAGAAAATAGCAAATGCAGAGCCCAAAAACAGAGGTCCATTTCTTGGGGCCACATGTCCTCAGACATTGTCTCTCAGCAGACTCTATTACAAGAGTCACTAAGCTCCCCTAAGAGTACAATTGAAGAAAATGGACAACGAAGGGCCTAGGTCAAGACAGACTGGACTTTTTGGGTGTTCTGAAGACAATTGAAGAACCTTGTGTTTGCTATATGGTTGGCTGGCCAGACCAGCTACAGGATGTCTATCCACGCTTCAAAGGCTCAATAAGGCACTTTTTTTACAGGTCATCTATGGCCCTCCTGGAAGCAAGCTTCCCAGTTTCTCTACATGGGTAAATTGCACCATCTGAACAAGGTGATGGGTTATGTCCATGCAATAGCTACACAAACATTCCTGGAGTCTGTCAAGGTGGGATTTGGGGTCTGAAGATTACTAATTCTACAAATCAGGAGAGCCAGGAAATCACCCATCTCCAATTTTCTGGATGGCACCCACAACTCAGAACATGGGGGTTCAAAATTCTCCTTGCCCCTACTCAGTCCTAGCACCATGCTCAGTATCATTTATGTCTTTATCCAAGCAATTAATGAACGTACTACACCAGACAAGATTGAGGAGAGGCCACTGGAGCTCTCTATTTGAGACATTCTTCTAATCTGATATAGGTCCTTTAATAGCTACCCTCAAGGCCTGCTCATTCATCCCGTTCTGAGGCTGCCTAACAGGAATATTATCTAGTCTCCATTGATTTATCCATAAGAATAACATGAGTGCTTATGCCAAGTGCTTTGTAATATTGAAGTGATCTTTATAATATTCTCCGATCTTCTTGTATGGCAGGTAATCTTGTTGGAAAAGGAAAAGAAGGTCAGTCCATCAGAAACCGTTCTTGATGAAACCAGGCTGGTTCTGTTTCCTTTTCCAGATATTATATAAAATAACCTTTTAAATTTAACTTTCTGGTATCTTTCAGAGAATGGAAGTCCAGTTCTCTGGCTAATAGGTTGTAGACTGTATATGCCTCCCTTTTTTGAATATTAGGACCACGTGGAAGTGGGGAAGGGGTAAAAATGAGTAAAGGGAGGTGGGAAGGCCCAAAGACAAGGTTGAAGCCTTCACCATCTGTCCTATGGTTGAACCAGTCTGTTTGCCCGAGATCAAGCATAGCTCTCCTTCCACTCTTTCTGTCAAGTGCCTGCTTCTGCTCTTCTTTCCCCACCCTCTGTCTTGTCTGGAGTAGTCGGGTATGCAGAAGGAAATAGCAGACCAGCCACAACAAGTTCCTACCCTCTTGAGCACAAACACAAGAATTTGGAGAGGCTTTGAGGGAAGAGTTAAGGATGAATTGAGTATGTGATAACTAATCCTTACAGTATGTGATAGAGTAATCCTTATAGACTTGAGTTTTCTTACTGAAATGTGAAATTTATTTATTTATTATTTATTATTATATTTATTTATTCATTAGTGGGGAGATTTGTTGATAAAGACTGATTAACAGTAGTGGCTGTTATAAAGAAGGGAATTTTGTAGCCCCCCCCCTTTCAAGTCATGGATATTAAGTTCACCCCTGGATAACCAGTGAAAAGATGACATTCTGAGATGTGGGGATGAGAGCAAAACAACTCCAGTTCTTTAACCAGCCAATTGTGTAAAAAAAAAAATAACAATAACACCATTTTCCCTGACTTGTGATTTTTCTGCACTCAAGAAAATTGGTGTTGTCTGTCAGGCTGTTGGGTGCCTTAGCCCTCCATTGGTAAAATTGTCTAACTGCCCTGAGTAAAAGAAGTAACACTTTAGCGTCTATGAAAAGAAGCATTTTTTTTCCCTATTGCTCAGACTTTAAAAACAACCCCATTTCTCATTTGGTCTAAAGGGTAGGTGCAGTAATACTGGTAAAGGTACTGCTTGGGCCTCCTAGTTGTATAGGTCCTCTTTAGGAAGTACTGATTTTTAGCCAGCTCAGCCCTAGCCCAGAGTTTATAACCTAATCCAACCAGAGGGAAGGGCAAGGAGGATGTAGCAGAAAGCACCCTAGCATGCCCAGGATGGCTGCTAGCACAGGTTCTTAGATCTGCTTTTCTAAAGGAAAGAAACTCAAAATGGGTTAGCAATCTTATTTTAATCAATCAGACATATATCATTTACCTAGTTCAGGGGGAAAAGTCAGCACCCTGAACTTCAGAGAATACAAACAAGTTACAATCAGCCAGAGAAACAGATCAGCAGACAGGCTTCCAGCTGTCTGACCATTACATCCATACCTAGTCAATTATCAGAGAGGGAAGCACCAAGATCTGGGTTTTCAAAGCTGAGGGGCTCAATGGCTGCCCAGAATCTTGTCTGGTCAAATCACTCAACTCTTCCCAAAGTGAGCCCCAAAGCAAAACCTTACATCAGGGTATATATAGCCTTCTCCTGGCTCAGAGAATGTCACAACCCTCTTGACCCACACTGCCCAATCACAAAATAACAAGGTGTGGGTGTTCTTGAAAAACAAGCCTCCTGTCACAGGCTCCAGGTGACCACATTCAGCCTATTAGGGGGCAGAGTATATTTTCAAATAAGGGAAGGTTCTCAAGAGTCACTTAAGCCTATCAAGGGGCCAAGGGGCAGGGAAGATCTTCAGATTCCCATTCCAATAACAGGGGAGGAAGAATAAACATTTACTCAGCACCTACTATGTGCCAGGCAGGCACTGTACCAAGCACTTTACAAATGTTTCCTCATTTGATCTTCACAACAGCCCAGTGAAGTAGACGCTGTTGTTATCCCCACATTTTACAGTTGAGGACCTTGATGCTGACAGAGGTGCCATGACTTGTAGAGGGTCACACAGTAAGGATCTGAGACTGGATTTGAACTCAGGTCTTCTTAATTCTACACCCAGCATTCTATCCACTGTACTACCAGAGGGTTGCTTTTGCATGAAGTTATAATCAATATTGCAGGAATCTGTAATTTTGAATTACAGATGAGAATTCTCCCAATCCCAATTGGCACAGATTTCAAACTCTCTTCAGCATAGAAATCAATCAATCAACAAGCATTTAGAGCCTACTATGTGCACTAGGCACTATGCTAGGTGTTGGGGATACATATATAAAGAATGAGATGACTCCTGTTCTCATGGAGTTTAGATTTTGTTGATGGCCTCCTCCATACAACATAGGGTTGGAAGGCATTAAATATTAGGGGGATCAGAAAGGGCTTTAAGAAATTGCATATGGTGGTGCTCAAACTCCATTAGGGTTAGGGAGATGGTTGGACTAGGAATCTCCAAGGATTTGATGAGACAGAGCTGAGTGTGTGGTATGTTTTAGACAATGGGGATGCCCAGTGCAAAGGCCTGGAGATGGAAGACGGATTACTATGTGTAAGGAACAGATAGAAGGCCACTCTGGCTTCCATGTGAAGGAAGCTATGTACAATGAAAGGAAGTGAAGTTATGTAGAATGAGGCTGGAAAGCCAACTGTGGGGCAAAGTTATGTTAGACAGCCATTGATTCCTTCTGTGGCTGAGACATCCTTCATCCTTCAGCCAAGCTGGTGAAGTCAGCAATTTTAGCAATTGAGTGACTTGACCGGGGTCACACTAGCCTACATGTGTCAGAGGTGGGACTTAAATCTGGGTCTCTCTGGGCTTTGAGGGCAGCTCTCTTTCCATTATACTACAACTGTTGTTCAGTCGTGTCCAATGCTACAAGACTACATGGACCTTTGTTTATAGGGTTGTCTTGGCAAAGATACTGGAGTGGTTTGCTGTTTCCTTCTCCAGTGTGCCCCCATTTTATAGATGAGAAATTGAGACAAATAGGAGTTAATTGACTTGCCTAGGGTCACACAGCCAGTACGTATCTGAGGCTGGATTTGAACTCAGGTCTTCCTGACTCCAGGCCCAATGCTCTATTAACTGTACTACCTAGGTGCCCCATGCTACAGCTATCTCTTAGTAATGGGCTACATGGCTCTTATTCAAGAACACTCCACTGTGAGCCAGGCTTGGAGAAATTCCTGTCACCCAAGGACTGGCCACAGCGTGTGTGTGTGAGAGAGAGAGTGTATGTGTGTGTGTGTGTGTGTGTGTGTGTGTGTGTATGGCATAGCAACTCATGAGTATTGTCTGCTGAGGCATGGAAGAGTTACATGGTGTCAGGGAGGGAAGACCCTGACTTCAGGGAGCATTGGAATAGTGCATACAGACACATGTCCAGGGCAACCTTCAATTTAAGAAAAAAAATTAAAGCAACATGGTGCTATGAAAAGAGCTAGATTTGGTCAGAGGACCTGGTGGTGGATCATAGGCAGGTGCCTCAGTTTCCCCATCTATAAAATGGAAGAGTTGGACAAGACAACCTTTAAAGTCCCCCCTTTCTCCTGTGATGCTATGGGCAAGGTCTGTGCTTGTGCTTGGGGATTCAGAGACAAAAAGCCAGAACATTCTCTTCTGTCGAGGAGTCTACATTTTACTGGGAGCACATTCATATAGGAGTAAACACAAGGTGTTTGGTGTTTGGAGCCCCACTGATCATGGGACTTCACATAGGAAGTAGCAGCTGAGCTGACCCAAAGGAAGTCAGAGATCCTGCTAGGCCAAGGTGAGGAGGGATTGCAAATCAGGGTGGGGGATAGTTTGTCTGAGGTATGGAGACAGGGTGGGACACTAGGTGGTGCCATAGTGCATAGAGCCTCTGGCCTGAAGGCAGCAAGACTTACCTTCCTGAGTGCAAATCCAGCTTGGGACACTTACTAGCCCCCCTGACTGTGGGCAAGTCACTTAACCCCATCTGCCTCAGTTTCCTCAAATGAGCTAAGGAAGGAAATGGCAAACACTCCAGTATCTTTACAAAGAAATGGCCCCCTAAGTGGTCATGAAGAATCTGACATGTCTGAAAAATGACTAAATAACAACAAATGGAGCTAGGAGTTGGATGTCAAGTTCTTAGAATAACAAATAGGCCAGAACCAGTGGTGTGCACGTCAACGTTTAACAACCAGCTCTCCCCCACAATGCACACAGGACACACTTTCAAGTTTAATCTATGTTATTTTCTCCATCACTTTCTTCAGTCTGGACAATTAAAGAAACAATAAATCAAGCCTCAATATACGGTGATTTCTGAGGCATAAATGCTGGGAATGAAAATTTAACAATGAACTCTTGAGAGCTGGTTTGAGTTGGTTCCAGTGCATCCCTGGCTGCAGTGTGGAGTATATAAAGGAGAATAATGTTAAAATCAGCTTTCTCAAGTAAGTGGGAGCCAGAATGTAGAGGGCTTTAAAACGCCGGCCTTGAGGAGTTGGTATTTTATGCTAGAGAAATAAAGAGCCAATTTAAGATTTTTTGAATGAGGAATGACAAAGTCAGACTTGTGTTTTAGAAATATTAATTTGGCAGATATGAGTGGGATGGGAAGCCAGAAGTCGTATTAAGAGGCTGTTGCAATAATCCAGGCGAGAGGGAGGAGAAAGGGAAGGGGAAGAAATAAATATTGATAGAGTTCCTTCTATGTGTCAGGTACTTCACTTTACAAATATCTCGTCTGATCCCCAAAACAACCCTGAGAGGTAGGCGCTGTTGTTATCCCAGTTTTACAGTTAAGGGACCAGAGGCAAATCGGTCACAGAGCTAGTAGATGTCTGAGGCTGGATTTGAGTTCATCTTCCTGACTCCAGGACCAGTACGCCATCCACTTTGGCCCTTAGCTGGCGAGGAGGACCTTCCCGGGGGGAGTGAAGAAGAAAGGGGAGACACCCCAGAGGTGGAAGCAACTGCTAAATATGTAGGATGAGTGAGATATAACTCCAGGCTGGTGAACATGGGAAGGACTGGGATTATGGTGGTGCCCTCCTTCGACAGAAAGCAGGTTTTAAAATAAAGGTTTGAAAATGTGGAAGGATGATGTGAAGGAACAAATGGCTTCATTTGCCAAAAGGGTCTTGTGATGTGACTTAGTTGGATGTGTAGGTTGGATGGATGAGAGATCCGTAGAAATAAGGGGGTGATAAATCAGTAAGCTAAGGGGTGATGTGTTTGTTCACTGGGTAAAATGGTGTACCTGCTGAAATGGCAGAGGGCACAAACAGGGAGCCAGGAATAGGCTGATGTGCCAAGAATTCTTGCCCATCCAAAGTCTGTTCTATACAGCATATCTTATACTGGCACCATGCCTTTATACACACTCATGTCAGAACCTTTTTGAGGGGGATGTGGAGAGGCTTTTTTTTTTTTAAATCTCAGAACTCAAGATAATTCTTGCTACTATAAGCTACTATCTCCCAGAGGCTGACACTATACCTCCTGCCCCACCCCCAGCATTCCCAATTTATTACCTGAAAGTGAACTCTAGCCACATTATGACCTGAATCCTGCCTTTTCTTCCTTGTGCAAAACTCTCATTGACTTCCACCAGCAGCATTCACAGCTAATTGAGGACAGAGTTAACCTCGTGAGTTTTATTTAGAACATTTTTCTTTATTTCTCCATTTCATGGGTGTGTTTTGTAGGCTGGGGATTATTTTTATGTTTTTCCACTTCCTGATTCATTTTAGGACTTGTTTATTTGGAGACTGCTTTAATAAATTTGCACAGCAGGGTGAGTGAGTAATAGAATGGTGGGCTTAACTAGGAACTGCCTTCTCTTCGGTTTGGGTTTTGGTATTTATTATTCCTGCAGTGCATAGTCAATACTTTTGTACCATGTGCCTCTGAGGGTTCATCTTTTCATGACCCGATATAGCCACATCATAGAGTATGTCGATATAAGAGCAACACGTAGGCATTTACAGGACAAAGCAGGCTCTATATACAGAATGAACAATAATGTAAATGAAAACAACCCCAGAGCTGTGTTCCAATTAATGAGAATAATGAATTCCGTGAAAGTGGTCACACATATTAGAATTTGTACTATTCGAAGTTATAATCATGTAAAATATCCTAATTGGTTCCAGTCCATTGGAAATGTGTGGTATGAATTTGAATAATGTGACCCCTTCATGGGATTCGTTATTGTACTCATCAGGACCTAGCTGTAAAAGACAACTCAACTCTAGTTGAGTTTTAAAAACCAATCTTGGTCCTGGAGAACAGAGGATTAAGCACTTTACTTCTCTTAGTAAAGAGGTGGGGGATTAGGGGTGAAGAGTGTTGCATATGCTATAAATCATGATTATTTTATTGACCAGTTTTGCTTGATTTAAGGGTAGCTAAGTGGTGAGAAAACTCATCATCCTGTCTTCAAAGCTGGCCTTAGTCAATTACTAGCTGTGTGACACTGGTTGAATCACTTCACCCTGTTTGCCTCAGTTTCCTCATCTGTAAAATGAGCTGGAGAAGGAAATGGCAAGCCAGTATCTCTGCCAAGAAAACCCCACATGGAAGAGTCAGACATGACAACTACTTTGCTTAATTCTGTTTGTTCAGAGGGAGGGATAAGTAAGTAGTATGGGAATATACTGAAAAATGTCTATGCTATAAAAATAAAAAAGCATCAAAGAAACTTTAGAAAATTCACCATCTCTGTCCTTGTTGAGGTTTTGGCAGGGGCACAGGGGTGGTGCAAGACCCAGAAAATACCCCAAACACATAACACCTTGATCTTTTGAGAGGGGGGAATCAGATTCCAGGGCAATAGCCAAGAAAAGGGATTGATGCAATGGAGAAAGGGGTGTGTGTGTGTGTGTGTGTGTGTGTGTGTGTGTGTGTGTGTGTGTG
>NW_027185876.1:2543277-2549222 GCF_028583685.1 Petaurus breviceps papuanus | reverse complement strand
TGTGTGTGTGTGTGTGTGTGTGTGTGTGTGTGTGTGTGTGTGTGTGTATTTGGAGTAGAAAGGACTTGGATTCAGCACCCACGTCACCTTGGGCAAGTCTGGATCGGCGATCCTCGGGGTTCAAATCCTCCTCATTCCTGGTCCGACTCCTTGTGTCCCCATACAGGATGAACTTTAGGAAGCTGGGGTCAAGGAAATAGCGCCCAGATGAGGCTTCAAGTTCAAGGGATTCTGATCTCCGGGGGAAGGGGACAGAGGTAGGGCCACTCCTAAAGGGAACGACCCAGTGCTAGGAGAACGTGGGGAGCCGCCCGCCCGCGTCGGCCGGCAGCCCCGAAGCCTGGGGAGCAGCGGCCAGAGGAGGAAGGCGCAGAGAAGTTACGGCTTGTTTAATAGAGGGTGGCATTGCGGCGGTATCAGCACCGACGGGTGGATCTGGGGCAGCCAACGCCGCATACCGGAACTTCTTTAAAGAGGCTATTGTAAAAGTCTGCGAGCCGGTTAATTACCAGTTTTTGTTATGTCAGGAACTCCTTGAGTTAGGGCGGAAAGAAACTATTCATGACTATGTTCCGGGCCTGTAGTTTAATGGGACAAGTTAAAAAAAATGAGAAAAACTGATAAAATGATTTAGTTCGTGGAAGGATTGAAAACCCTCACAAGAAAAGCTGAAATTACATATTGTGTGGCCGGCTCCTCTCACAGGAGCCGGGGAAATGGTTTCGGGCTTAATTGGACTAATGACCCATCGCCGTCATGCACGAAACTCAGGGTGCGCAGAGAGAACAGGCGGCCCTGGGGACTGGTCTCAGGTTAGCAGGCAAACCCGGGGCCGAAGGGGCGGATGGCCCCAGAGACAGGACAAGAGACCTCCCTGCGTGTAAAGTTCTGTGGTAAGATGAGGCAGTGTGGTGCAATGGCTGGCGTGCTGGCCTTGGAGGCAGGGAGACTTGGCATCAGTTCCCCTCTCGGAATGGGTCTAAGTCAAATATAAGCCATTTTGCTCGAGCTTTAGTTTACTCATCTGTAAAACAGGGATAACAGCACCATAAAATACCTACATCATCTGGTTGGTGTGAGCAGAGCCTTAATTAGTCGTTCTGGTGTTCAGAGTGAGCTGGGGAAGGCAGGGAAGGCTGGAACCTATGAACACAAGACTCTGGGGAGGGCCAGTGGGTCACAGGGATTCTGGGAAGCCTCTGCTTGAGGAGGGATGGGCCTGATCCACCTTAGTCGTGGCTTAGAGAGGGAAGAAAGCATCCTAGTTTACCTAATTATTCTTCCTCACCAGATGTTCAGCCCAGTTATTTCTACTTGTTAAGTACAAGGGTGTCTACAACCTCTAAATTTCAGTGGCCTGAGGCAAAACTCCATCCAGCCCACCCTAGTTATGGCACTTTTGATTCTTAAATGAGATAACACATGTAAAGTGTTTTGCGAACTTTAAAGCTATATTTTTAAGGTTAAAATGTTGTATTATTAATTAGTGAAATTATTATATTTATTAAAACGGAAATTATTTCCCATCAAGAAGCTTGGTGTGTCTGTGCTGGAGAAGTGAGAGGGAAAGAAAGGACAAAAATGCTTGAGGAAAAGAAATAATCTAGAATGATTCAGGGGTAGGGAACCTGAGGACTGGAGGACACATGTGGCCTTCTAGGTCCTTGGATGCAGCCTTTGAACTGAGCCCAAGCTTTACAAAACAAATCCTTTTATTAAGGGGATTTGTTCTATGAAGTTTAGATTCATTCAAAGGGCAGCACTCGAGGACCTAGAGAGCCACATATGTCCTCAAAGTCACAGGTTTCCCACCCCTGATGATGTAGCTAAATTTTCTAGGAAACAAGTTTAAGTCATTAAAAAGATGCATCACCATCTACTTTGCCATTGTGCCCTAAGACCACTGGACCTTGCTATCTGACTTGCTGTTGAGACCTCTTTTGTTTCTCTTTGTTAGAATGAAAGAGCCTTGAAGGCAAGGACTCTTATTTTTCTATTCCTTTTCCAGCGCTTATCACATTGCTTTGTGCCAGCACTTAACAAAGGCTTTTTTTGTTACTTGTTCATTTATTAGTTCATTCATTTGTTCATGTGATCTGTATCTGAAATAAAACTGAAATAGACCTAGGAGTTAAAAGTACTGCTCTCCTTAATGTGTTTTCTTAATGTCAGTGTTTTCTTAATGTCAGATCTACCCACTTCTTAGCCCATCTCTCTGGGGAATCACAAGTCCTGGACACTTGGAAATGGAGAAGTACTGTCTGTTGCTTTATGACACTGAGTGAGAGACTGTCCTGAAAAGGAAAGGGGTAGTGAGGGCAGTGTGAGCTGAGGGCCAGAGATCCTCCTAGCCCATCCCACCTGCAGGGAAGGGAAAGAGGTCTTGTCAGAGAATGGTCTAGGATCTCAGACTGAATACCATAGGGGTGCTTTATGTATCAAAATTTCCGAACACTTGTGCCAGCTGGCCCTTAAAGGTCTCTCTGGACAGTCTGGAAGGAGGGACCACAAGCCCTTGAAGAATCATTAGAATAACAAAGTTTTCCTTTAATTTTTAATCTTGATAATTATGAGAGGGTAAAACCGATGGAGAAAAAAAAATGTCATTTAGAACTAGGAAGGAAAGAGTGGATATTTTAATTAGCTTAACTGCCCCAGGGAAGGTTTTTTTTTTTTTGGAGGGGGGCAGAATTGGAAAAGAGCCTGGTCTCTAATGGACAATTCTGTGACCTAGAGGAGGAGTTTATGACTCAGTAATTGATGATAAAAGGGTGAAAATGTCATCCATGACTGGGTCTTCCAGGGAATTAACAGCACTCCAATGAAAATTTAAGATAATGTCAAATTGCAGGGGTTTTGTAAACAATAGTGAGATAGGGGATGGATCTAAAGTGACCAAATGAAGATATGAGAGGAAGAACTGCCATGAAATTCAGGGAAGGACATGTCAGAGGGAGTGAGGATGAGGGAGACAAACCTTTCCTTGAAAAATCCATAACCCAGATAATGAAATTTGTGGGAGAAATATGCTGCAGTCATGGGGCTATTTTGGCTCCCCCACTCCCACCCCAGTACTTGGCACATAATCCTTAATAGATGCTTTTTTCATTCATTTATTGGATCATTCATTCATTTTACAGGAATTTTGTAATAATAAGCCCCACCCCACCGCCTCTGAAATCATTATGGAGCGCTTAGGTATGAATAATTTGTGGTGAGGTACTTTCAGTTGGGGATCTAGGCATCCACAAATGGGATTAAATCCTTGAGGTTTCCATGCCATTCTGACCTTGGCTTTAGGAGAGCTAGAGATGGTGATGACTAACTAATCAGGCAGAACTGTTCTCTGTGCTATGACTCAACAGAGGAAGGCATCCTCCTTCAATGATCTTACAGAGGGGCTAAATGAAAAATGCAAGGGATGGGCTTAGTAACAGCTGAGAGGAATCCCTCAAGGATTCTGTGTATCTGTGATCTGCTCCTTCTTCTTGGGAATTATCCTTTCACATCTTGGGGGATTCAGCCTCCCATAACTACTCCCCCACACATTGGGGGAGATTTCCCTCTGGCTCTCTGGACACTGCAAGGTAACCAATAGAATGTATGGATTGTCATCAGATTCTTTAGAGTTGAAAGGAATCTTGGGGACCATCTAGGCCAGTGGTGTCAAACTCTAATAGAAGAAAGGGTCACCAAACTACACGTAAGGACCCCTGTTGGATCACATATTGACTAAGAAAATCATACATTCTTATCGTTTTCTTTTTTTTACTAATATATTAAAATAAGAGTTACATTTTAATATAGTTTGGTCTGTATTTTTTTTTTTACACTGCTGGTCTAGTCCTACATTATTAATGGGTGAGAATGAAGCCTAGGGAGATTAAGTAACTTGTCCAAGATAACAAAGTAGCTATGAGATAATAATAGTAACAGTAATAATAAATGTGCTGATAAACATTTAACAGCCAGATCCCTTGGGGGGGGGGAAGTATAAGCATGACACTCTATTAAGTTTAATTTACATTATTATAATTTTCTTCTTCACTTTTCTTAAATCTAGAAAACCAACAAAGCAATAAATCAAGCTTTGATTTGTAGTGTCTGCCAATTTCTGCGGTGTAAATGCTTACACTAAAAGTTTAACAATCAGCTCTTACTGAAGGAAGATGCTGTTTGAGTCCAGAAAGGAGTATTGCTGTGGTGTAAAAAATGATGAGCTGGTTGATTTAGAAAAAACATGGAAAGATTTGGATTTATGAAGGAAGATGCTATCCATCTTCAGAGAAACAGATGATAGGAGGAAATAAGCATAGTACGGTTTACATATATGTGTATGAGAGCATATGTGTATATATGTCTGTTTATAGATATCTATGCATATGTATATGTATATGTATGTATACATATCCACACTTAATTGTAGCCTTCTTTTGGGTGGGGAGAGGAGGGAGGGGAAAAAAAAGTAAAGTTAAAAGTGCACAGTAGAGAAAGAAAGACAACTAACAAGGAAGCCAAGAAAAGCTGGGCATTTGAAAACAATGGCTAGTATTTATTATATAGGTTTTCTTGAAATGGCAATTTATTGTTTTATAATGAATCCTCACTTATAGCTAAACAAAACAAAACAAAAATAAACCCATCATTTTGGGAGCTGATCCAAACTGGTTCAAACACGTCCCTGATAGTTGATTATAATAAATAATAATAAAAATGAAATTTACATAGTGCTTTAAGCTTTGCAAAGGGCTTTACATATTATATGTTTATTATTACATATTTACATATATGGATTTGGAGTTAAAAAACCTGAGTTTGGGTTCTGATTCTGTCCCTTGCTACCTAAATAGTAAGCTGTACTTAGAATCATAGGACTTAAGTTCAAACTTGACCTCAGACACTTACAAGCTGTGTGACCCTGGACAAGTCACCTAACTGCTCTGAGTCTCAGTTTCCTTGTCCGTAAAGTGAGGGGGATGGACTCAGTGGTCTCTAAGCTCCCTTCCAGCCTATATCTATGACCATCTAACCCTATCTCATTTCATCCTCACAACTAGTGTGTGAGACAGGTGATATTACTTTTATATAAATGAGGTAAACTGAGGATCAGAAAAAGGAGAATCCTTGTCTTGCTGTCTCCCAAGAGTATATTGGCCCCTGGCTCTCAGTCCATGAGTGTGTCTCCCCCCTTCTCTAGCCCTGCAGACAATCTCCTTAACTTTGCTTTCCGCCAGGCAATTCTTCACTGTTAATCTGTGGCTGTCTGCTTTCCAATATTCTTCTGGTGGGTGACGCTACTAGAAGGTTGTGAATCACAGACCTTCATGGTCTCTGAAGATTTAAAGTTGCCGGTCACCCAAAGGGCAGTGGGAAGAGGGACATAATGAGAGACCTTAGTCTGATTTATAATCTAATGATTATAAATCCTGAGAAAGGTGGGAAATTTATGGAGCCTGGATCCACATGGGAGAGTGAGGTCCTGTTGTGTTGCTGCCTTTGGCAGGAGTGCCTCCATGAACAAATTCTCTGAAATCCAGGTTTCTTCTATGATTGGCCTGGGTGTAAAGGCCACTGGATCAGGACTTGGGTCAGGCAGCTGAGCCAAGGATGCTGTCTCAGGTACAGATGCCTCCTGAAAAGACCAGAGTCCAAGAGAGGCTGAAATCATGGAATTGCCAGGCTCTGCCTTTGGAATGAGAGGCGTGCCGAATGTGGCCTCCATGTTACTGGATAAGGGACTACCCTGAGACAAATGGGAGTGGACTCTTATAGGCCTGAGGCCAGAGAACCATAGGAAACCCCACTTAAAGGGCAATGAATGAATGAAAACGATCTATTCAGCTTTTACTATGTATTAAGCACTGTCCTAAGTACAAATATGTGGGGAAGGCAATCCCTTCCCTCATGGAGCTTACATTCTAGTAGGGGGAAATAGTACATATAAG
>NW_027185876.1:2510263-2543177 GCF_028583685.1 Petaurus breviceps papuanus | reverse complement strand
GTGGGAGAAGAGAGGAACAAGGACCTTCTATTCTAATAGGAGAAGACAACCCATCAAAGGGAGCTGGAAAGTAGTTAGGGAGGGGGATTGGAGCTTGTGATCTGGAGATAAGGTGAAGCTCTTGTTCTGGACAAGAGAAAGTGAAAGCTCACTTGTGAGCAGCCCTAGGTGGTTCCAAGGTAGGGTCCAAGTTTCTGGTGGGAAGGAGGAGGGGATGATGGCCAGAGTGGAAGGGCAGTGAGGTGGGGTCTTGATTCAAGGCAAGAAAAGGGGAAGGCTTCCCTATCAGAGCCCAAAGTAGTTTGACTAGCATCCTAACAGAGTTGAGCCATTTTCTAGAACAGCATGGTACAACGAGAAGGGTATTGGAGACAGAGGAGTGAGTTCAAATCCTCCCTCAGTCACCTACAAGCTGTGTGACCTTGGGCAAATTGAATAACCTCTCTGGTTTCCTCATCTGCAGAATGAGGGGGTTGGACTATATGGTTTCAAAGATCTCTTCCACCAATCTAGAACTATATCTGACATCATGACCAATGACAATTAAAGGTGAATATTGACCCTTTTCTTCTTAACTGAATGGTTTGTTTCTCTGCTAGCCATTGGCTTGTTCCTGGATATTTTGGAACTTACAATTCACTTTTTTGAACTCAAGGTTAACTTTGGTAGATTTTTTTAAACAGGACTCTCTTTATGTGCACATAACCAGGTGAACAAGCTCAAGGCCCGAGGAGAAGTAGCAGCTGGTCACAGACTATTGCAGTGGTTTGCTCATTAGCAGATTGACTGTAGACACAGCTTTCAAATCAATGCTCATTAAAGAGTCTTAAGGAGAAGTCCAGTCTTGTGGCTGAGCAGAAAAGAAGGCCATCCCCCTTCAGAAATGGCTGAGCATTTTTGCAGATGGGTAGGTGTGAGCACCTCAGGAATGATTCCTTTCTGTGGCTAAGGGTCCTAAGGATTTGGTGTGCTGTCATCGTCTATGTTATTTTCATTTCCAATTACCTGGGTTAGGGTAAGACAGACTCAAAGCCCTTCAAAGCAACAAGGAAAAATGATACTTCCCCAGCTTGATGTTACCAAGGCAGTTCTGTGTGCCCCCAAGGCCCTTATCTCCTTATTCCAGACATTGTGTGAACACACAAAATTCCAGGAAGAGTAATATTTCCAGAGATGGGAGGAAAAACTTAATTTTGCTCATTTTTCGTCCAGATGTCTTCCAGTAGGAAGGGAGGTCTCAACAGAGGCTCCCAAACAAATCAAACTTCCCACCCAAAGTCTTCCTTCCAACAGATTGCTCTATATTACTTGACAATGTGCTGGTGAGATGAGGATGTGTTCAAAGATTGTGGGTTTCCCACTTGTCCCTGAGGAAAGTTTGGGGATTAGGGAGAATGATTTTAATCATTGAGGGCTTGCTGGCTACCCAGCAGAGCCCCACTTACCATTATTACTTTAGTAATAATACACAAATAAATACTTGGCTACTATTGTGCAGGTAAGGGCAAGTGATTTGGAAGTCAGCAAATTCGCTGGTTTTTCTTAGTCCTTGGCCCAGGTGGCACCATGCCAGATCAAACAAAGGGAAAGAAATAAGCATTTCCATAGTGCCAACTACGTATCAGGCACTGTGATGAGTGCTTTTCAAATGTCCGAATGGATCCTTGCAACAAGCCTGGGAAATACGTGCTGCTATTATCTCCATTTTGCAGTTGAGGAAACTGAGTCAAACAGCAGTTAAGTGGTTTGCCCAGCATTACACAACTAGTAAATACCTGAGGGCAAATTTGAACTCAGATCTTCCTGACTCCAGGCCCATCAAGCCACCTAGCTGCCTCTAAATTCAATACTGTATATAAAGAATTTTGTAAGCCTTAAAGCTCTATATAAATGCTAGTTATTACCACCACCACCATCACCATCATCATCATCATCATCATCACCATCATCATCATATTTACTTCTGCTTCAGTTTTTTGAGAATATCCCAGAATGTAACTTTTTTTTTATTTAGTAAAAACACGTTAGAGAATTGCCCAAGGTACAGTTTGGTGAAGGGACTTGTCCAGGGTCACACAGCTAGTAAGGGCCAGAGGCAACATTTGAAAATGGAACAAGGGCATTCTGGTAAACATTCAAGGGTCCTCAAACACTTTTCGGTTTAATCTGCCATATTAACCTTTTCTCCATCACCTTCTTAAGTCTAAACAACAACAACCACCCCCAACTCCAAAACAAATCCAGTTCTGATTTGTAGTGTTTGTGGGATCTGAGGCATAAATGCTGATACTGAAAACTTAACAACAGACTCTCCTTGGCCAGTTTGAGCTGGTTCCAGCACACCCTGACTACACACCCAGCACCTCCCTTATATGCCTTGCCTCTTGACATTGTGGGTAGTAAGGAGGCACCATGGTAAAGCAGATTGAATGTCAGACCTGAAATAGGGAGACATGGGTTGGAATCTCACCTCAGACACTTGTTATCTGTGTGATCAAGGGTGAATAATTTAACACTTCAGAGCCTCAGTTTCCTCATCTGTAAAATAAAGATAAGAAAACACCCACCTCAGAAGGTATGCTTTGCATACTTCAAAGGTCCACATAGCTGTAAGTTATTGTCGTCAATCCTATTCATCCTTCCTGAAACTCTCTCTTGCCCTGGCTACCATGATGTTGTGCTTTCCTAGTCCTCATCCTCCTCTCTAGCCATTTCTTTTCTGTCTCCTTCAGTGAGTTTTCTTCTTTCTCCCACTCCCTGAAATTGGGCATTTCCAAGGCTTCTGTCCCTTTTTTCTTTGATCTTGTCCATTTTACCCCACCTCTCTCCCATCTATCCCCTTCTCCTTACTCACATTATTCTCTCTCAAGCCTTTATTACCTTTTCTTTGGACTATTGAGATAGCCTCCTAATTGGGCTCCAGGTTTCAGATGATCCTCTCTCCAATCTATTTTCTGTGTGGCCACCAAAATAATCTTCCTAAGGCACAGTGTCCTTTCCCCTGCTCAACAGTATTCAGTGACTGCCCATTCCCAACAGTATAAAATACACATGCCCCTACTTGGTATTTAATGCTCTTTGTCGTCTTTCTCTAGCCTACATTTCCAGACCTATTTTATGCTGTTCTGGGCATGCTATAGTCCAAGGAAAATGCCCCCTCACTGTTCCCGTTATCATTATGTCTACCATTAAATGGCACCTTGTTAATTTCAGCCCACTCTCCTGGAACGTCAGGATTTCTTTGGATCCTGGTTCTTCCATCCAGCGCTTGAATTGTGGCCCTCAGCCCTGGGATGAGTGAATCTTGAGGTACTCCAGCCTTCAGTCTGCAAAATGCTCAGTCATTGCTAAAAGAAACAGGAGTTTTCAGGAGGCGCCAGACTCAACTCCTCTTTAAGACTGGCAAATGAACTTTGATCTAAGGGTTATATCTACAGTGGGTCAGCTAATAACCATGGTCAGCAAACTGCTCCAGGAGGTTGTGTCCTGGGTTGATGCCTCCACTCATACCCCTGTTGGTTACCAATCTTCATTGAGAGGGGCCAGCACAACAAGAAGATCCTTAAACAAACAACAACCTTTCAACAATCTTAAATTCAAATAAATAGAAAACCTATTAATTCCTATTCCTATTCAAGTGCTATTTTGGATAACCACAAACAAAATGATGACTAGCATTGATATGGTGTCTCTGGGTTTGCAAAGTGCTTTACATAGATCCCATTTTGTTCTCAAAATAACTATTATTACCCCCATTTTCGAGATGAGGAAACTGAAAAGCAAAGATTGAGTAACTCACCAGGGTCACACAGCTAGTCAGCATCTAAGGTCAGACTTGAGACTTCCTAGCAAGTTAACACCAATGCATCCAACCTTCATTTCAGTTCACCAGATCCTTATTAAATGCCTTTTCTGTGTAGGTCAGTGTCAGATTCCAGTTACCTGTGGCCATTAGAATAGGATTTAGACCAAGGAGAGATGCCTCAGGACTTTGCTATGGGGATGTGACCTACAGGGATAACTTTGCTTCCAACATGGGCAGAATAAGTGGCTTAAGTGACACCTTGAGATATTAAGACGGCATCTCTGACCCACCTCACCTCCTCCTCCACTGATCACACTGTACTTTTATTGCTATTGTTTAACCAGTTCCAAATATACTTGGCTGTATATACCAAGTCATTATCTTTTCATCTTGCCCAAAGAACTATTGCAAAGACTATTAAATGCCTTGTTGGAAAAAAATGTGAGCCCTCACTTTTATGTACTGTGAGGGGGGCACTGGTATTTGTTTTAACAGCTGGCTCTCTGAAAACTCTCAATGTATTTTAAATTTAATCTGCATTTTCTCCTTCATTTTCTTAAGTTTGGGTAATCACCAAAACCACAAATCAAGCCCTGCTCTTTGGCCTTTTCTGATATCTGAGGTGTAAATATTCACGCTGAGATTTAACAACCAGCTCTTGAGAGAGGGCTTCTGGACACTCCTGGCTGCGATTCATTCTTTCTTATAGCCTCCCCCACCTCCACCCCAGTCTGGCCCTCCGTAAATATTTGAATGAATGGATGGATTGATAATGGATGCCCTTGTGTCATTCACAAGCATCTGCTGACTTCTTGCTGTCATTTTGTTGTCAACTTCTAAAGCTTTTCAACTGCATTGATATATCAGCAAAACCCAGACCCCTCCAGGGCAGAATCTGCTAGAAGGTGGATGTTTGGAGACTGTCCTAGGGGATCTTTGCCTGGAAGTACCAAAAGGGTGTTGTTCCAACAGCTTTAATTGTAACTCGGTCTAGTTGCCCAGGCTGTGAGGAGAGCAGTACGCCTAAAATTTCAGGATATGGGAACTGTTTAACTATCAATCAGTAAAACATAGTGTTTGTGGTGAAAGTCAAGGCTCCGGGAAAGGGAAAGATTCCTGAAATAAAATAGGTCTTTAAAAATTTTTAGAACAGTGATTAACAAGTCATTCTTTTGGGGGGAAGGGAGAGGGAGGGCTCTGGACCTGTGATTTTATTTGTGCAGGGAATTCTTTCAGAGGAAACCTCCTCTACCAACACACCAATACAATTTGAAATTTGTAGCTTAGATGATGGGTTTTTAACCATGTGTGTGTGTGAAGCCAGTGCACTCCTCAATCAACTAATTAATAAACTAAAATTAATAAATTATTAAATTATATTAATAAATAAAAATATATTAAATTAAAAATAATAAAATAAAATTAATAAGCATCTATCAAGTGCCCATTATGTACCAGGCACTATGCTAAGCTCTAGGGATACAAAAAGAGGCCAAAGACAACCCCTGCCCTCAAGGTGCTTACAATCTAATGGAAGAGACAATATGCAGATGAATACATATTCTGCAAGTTCTATACAGGATAAATAGGAGATAATTAACAGAGAGAAAGCACTGGAATCAAGAGGGCTTGGGGAAGGCTTCC
This sequence comes from Petaurus breviceps papuanus, assembly GCF_028583685.1. Taxonomy (NCBI): domain Eukaryota; kingdom Metazoa; phylum Chordata; class Mammalia; order Diprotodontia; family Petauridae; genus Petaurus; species Petaurus breviceps. The sequence continues at coordinate 2,537,728 of NW_027185876.1, read as the reverse complement.
TCTAGAAAGTGACATTTAGACTGGGACTTAAAGGAAGCCGGGGAGGTCAGTGGTTGGAGTGGAGGAAGGAATGGACCAGAGATGCCTTCTTACTATCCCAGGATGCCACTTAAGCCAGAGCATATTCTGCCCACGTTGGAAGGAAAATCATCTCTGTTGGTCCCATTCCCCATACCAAAGGTGGTGACTGCAGTTAGCGGGAAAGATTTTTGGACACATTAAATTTAAGATTTCTACTAGACATCCAGTTCAAGATTTCTGAAAGGCAGTCAGAGGGTATAAGATTAGAAGTCAACAGATAATTGGAGTGGAAAAGGTAGATAGGAGAATCACCAGCATAGATGGCAATTAAATCTCTGGGAGCTAATGACAGTATAGAGGGAGAAGAGAAGAATAATGATTTTAAATACATAAAATATGCAAAATTACAGAAGAAGCCAATTACATATATGTGTGTATGTGTATGTACATCTACATATCTCAAGGCAGTTGGGGTTAAGTGACTTGCCCAGGGTCACATAGCTAGTAAGTATCAAGTGTCTGAAGCTAGATTTGAACTCAGGTCCTCCTGACTCCAAGGTCAGTGAAGAAACCAATTATATTGAAATATAGTTATCAAAACTTAAAAAAAAAGATATAAGTTCACAGACTCACAGGTTAAGAACTCTTGTTTTAGAGAGCTGATTGGGACAATAAGAGGCAAAATGACTTGCCCAGAGGTGCACAGCCAGTATAGATGAGAAGTGGAGCTTGAAACCAAGTCCTCTTGACTCTAAAGTCAGTCTCTCTATCCATTATACCTTCTTGTGTCATCATCATCATCGTCTTCTTCTTCATCATCATCATGATCATCATGATTATCACCATTATGGTCCATACCTGTGATTCATCTCCTACCATTGATGCAAATCAATCGATCACTTATTAAGTACTTAAACTATGAATCAGGTTGGGGGAATCCAAAGACAAAAGAGAAATAATCCCCACCCTCAAGGAGTTTATATTCTAGTTGGAGGAAACATCAAGCACATATACATATTAGTAACTTGTCTATAACTTGCAATCTGTGAGAGTGACCTGGGGAGTGAAGAGGTTCTGTGACTAGCCCACAGTTACACAGTCAGAACGTATCAAAGGCAGGACTTGCATCCGGGACTTCTGGACTCAGAGGCTGACTTCTCTATCATGCTTCTCACATCTTAAAAAATGGTGAATAAAATGGGCCTATTTTTCTGCTACACTGGACAATATAATTGACTCTAGGTTCTAAGTCAGGTTCTAGGGAGAGGACACTGAAGCTAGGGTATGATTCTAGTGGGGAGTCTGTTTACTGCAACATAATCTTTGGAAACTGAAAATTTCATACAATTCAAAGAGCACCTGGTTTCCTGATAGAGAAGGAATTCTAAAATTGAGGCCTGTGAACTTGTTTCTTTCTTTCTTTTTAAAAATATCTTGATAACTGTATCTAGTGAGGGCTGTTCCCCACATGTTGCACAGGGCTATTATTGTGTGTCTTGAAGGAAGGCAGAATAGATATTTCTAGCCCCTTCTCCCTGCTACCCTTTTCCGAGGGATACTTTCCTTAACACCAGGAGGAGAAGCAGGAGGTTGGAGTCAAAAGTTTGGTTATTCTGTTCTCCTCAGAGAGGGAAAAGACATTGGGTTAGAATTATATCTAACTTCTCTCTTAAATATTATTAGTCTAGGGCATGTGGTTTTCAGATTCAAGTTAAGTTCTGACTGCTACTTCTTAATGGGGAAAGGGGGATCCCAAGGTTTGAATTTAAGACTTGACTCTTCCCACAAAACACCAGCTCCACAAAGAACACACATAACAAGTAACAAGAAACCCATTTATCCAAGTTGAGAGCAAAACAGAAATCAGAGAAAATATAGGTTGGAGGATATATACCAGACTAGACCTTCTTAAACTTTTCCTACTCTGGACCCCTTTTTCCTTTTTGACCTTGCATGGCCTGAGGGCCTGCACAGTGCAAAGTGCATATGCTTTGTGTTCAGATCAAGGCTGCAGTGAAGTTGCATGATGCAAAACTTCTTGGGTTCATTACATGCTTGATTTTTAATTAATTTGTGGTAATTGTGTGTTCAGAAGCCTTTTATTGTTGCCAAATTTTTTGAGACCCCATACGGGGTGACAAGACAGCGTAAAGAAGTTCGTCCTTTGGGAGTTTGGTAACTCAGCTTAACCAAGAGAGTTCTTGAAATCACCCAAAGGAACATTCCCCAAAATACCTAGTTTAGCTGGCTAGGGATAGAAACACAATGGTGACTTTCAGGCTCTCTCCTGTTGACTCTCATGTCCCGGAGTCTTGTTCTGCCTTCAGAAGTGGAGTTGTCATCATCAGTCTTCTTGTACTGAAGTGATTGCAAAGTCCCAAGAGACAGCACTTTCCTTTCTCCACTTTCCAACTCTGCCTTGCATTTTACACAGGTGTAGGACATTGATCTCCCTAGAGGAGAAGAGAGTATGTCATACCAATGGGCTTGGGGATGGAGGTTACATGTGTTTCATTGTAATTGGTTTCCATTGCAATCCCATGTATTTTATTTTATGCATTAAAAAGAGAACATTATTCTGAGAATGAGTCTATCAGCTTCACTAGACTGCTGAAGGGCTTCATGACAGGTAGTAGGGTAAGAGCCCCTGTGATAGATGGGGGCTTCTTTGGTCACTGAGCAACATTGAAGACTCAGTCTTTTCCTCTGGAGGCAGTGTGGATAACTGGGAAAGGGCCTGCTAGAAGTCAGGATGTGTGGGTTTTGATCTCATCTCTCCCCCTAGCTGGCTGGGCCAAGGTAGGTGTGGCAAATCTCTGGCTCTTGGGTTCTCCTGTTAAGCAGGGGAAATCCTGCCTAATGTATTGCATTTGTTTGTGAGAGATGAGGCAAATGAAAAAGCATTTTTTAAATATGCAGTATATGCCAGGCAGTCTGCTAAGCACTAGGGATGTATGAAAATGGAGTAGTCTTTGCCCGCAAGGAGCATACATTCTAACAGGAGAGACAAGAGGTAAAGGGAAGAGGCAGCCAGGGTGGCCAGACCTTTGGTCTGGGAAGTGAAATTCAAGGCACAGAGCATCAAATAAATTATTGTGACTTTTTCAGTAATAGTTATACCCACAGCAAGAGGAATAAAGAGTGGTGGTGGTGGTAGGGGTTTGGCAAACATTTGCTTAATTAAATTAAAGCCTGGGGGAAAGTTTTGGGTTTGAAACTTCTCTGAGCATATTCAGTTCACTAAGCATCTATCTGGAAGTTAATTGGTGCAGTGGATAGAGCCCTAGGTCTGGAGTCAGGAAGACCTGAGTTCAAATCTGGTCTCAGACATTTACTAACTGTGTGACTCTGGGCAAGTCACTTAACCCTGTTGCCTTGGTTTCCTCATCTGCAAAATGAGCCGGAGAAGGAAATGACAGATGGCTCCTGTATCTTTGCCAAGAAAACCCCCAAATGGGGTCACAAATAATTGGACATAACTAAAACAATGGAACAAGGCATCTGTTAAGTGACTGTTTTGTGCCAGGTACTGGTATTAGGGTGAGTGGCGGGGCAGATGGCCAGGGTGAAACACAGCCAGGCTGGGGCTAGCTGTGGGAGCTAGATGGCTCCAGGGTGGGAGCTCAGAACTGAACAGCTTAGTTCTTCCAAAGATGTGACACTGGCTGCAAAGCTGAAAAGGAGCTATGCAGATAATTGGTCTCCAAATTACTGTCCTCTTTTCTCATCCACAACCCCAGCCCAAATCCCCAGGGACAAGAAAGAAAGCAGCCACAAAGCTTCCAGAGAGATCAAGGCTTTATGATGGCATGCAGGCCTCTGACTACACACAGGTCCCAATATTATGCTCCTCTTCACAAAATGTTAAAAGACCAGCTGGAAGACTTTCACCCTTATCCCCAGTGACATGTCAAAATAATTTTTATCCATTGTTTTCTTCAAAATTCTGCTTAAGAAGCCTTGGCCTGAAGCCTTTCCCTATTCTCACCCCTCCTCAGCTAATACTCCTTCCCCCTTCAAATTTACCTTTTAAGCATTTTGTTTCTTTGTGTACTTAACTCTCCCAATAAACTGTAAGCTCCTTGAGGGCAGGGATTGTACCAGTGTTGTTTTTGTGCTATCACATATCACACATCATCATCATCATCATCATCATCATCATCGTCATCATCAGACTCTGGAGGAGAAAGTGAGACTGGTGACCTTGCGCAGCCCTCCCTCCCTCAAATACAAGTCAACTGCAAGTCAAGTCATCATTTCCCTGACGCCATGGTCCTCTTCAAGAACAAAGGACAAACACAATAACAATGATCACATAGTGATTGTGCAGCTTGGAGTCAGAAAGACTTGATTTCAAATCTGGCCTCAGACACTGAGCAAGGCACTTAACCTCTGTTTGCCTTCATTTCCTCAACTGTAAAATGGGAATAACAGCACCTGCCGGGCAGGGTTGTTGTGAGATTCGAATGAGATGAATACTTTTTAAAGTGCTTAGCATAGTGCCCAACATAGAGTAGACACCGTAAGAACGCTTATTCCTTCCTCCTTCCCTTCCTGCATGGTAAGTGATTGATAAATGCTTGCTTGCTTGTTTTCCTTTACACACCCTATATTTTGGCCGAAATGGTTTATTTGCTGTTGTTGCCCATCCGTGACATTCCATCTCCATACCTTTGCATAGACTAGCTATCTTGCTCGCAATGCTTTCCTTTTTTCACATCAGCCAATGTTTTTTAAGTACTTACGAGGTGCCAAGCTCTATGATTTTGGGATACAAGTCAAGAACCGCAATGAACCTTTATTAGGTGACTTCCATGTACCAGATACTGTGCCAAGTGCTGGAGATAGAAAGGTGAAAGAAACAAAACAAAACAAAACCCAAACAAATTAAAAACCCAAAACAGCAACAACAGCAAACCTCCCCAAAATCCAGTCCCTGTTCTCAAGAAGCTCACAACCTAACAGGGAGGCAATGGGCAAATAAATAGCTATGTAGAAACAAGTTATACGCAGGGTGAATCGGAGACAATGAATAGACATTAACATTAAGGAAGATGAGGAGAGACTTCCTGTAGAAGAAGGCAAAATTTTAGTGGGAGTTGAGGGAACCCATAGAATCTAGGAGGCAGAGACTAGGAGGACAAGTATTCTGGGTATGCAGAACAGTCAGAGAAAATGCCGAGTTGAGAGATGGAATGTCATGTTTAAGGAACATTAAGGAGGTTAGTGTTTATAAGTACAGAAGAGAGGTACAAACAAAGCGTGGTGTGTGGTCCAGCAGATATGGGGTGTCTGACCTGATGACTAGGAAACTCTGGTGGGGGATATGATTTGCAGGGTTGGTGTTTGAGAAGGAGGGAGACAGGACAAGAGGAATGTGTTGAGTGGAGGTTTCTGGCCTCTAGGATGAACTTTTGGAGGTCAAATGAAAAGATGTTTTAAATAAGGAGTTAGTAAGTTAAGACGTAGAAGAAGCTAGAGGAGATGAGATGTGTTGGGGAAAATATGGAACTGGTTCAAGGGACTGGGTGTTGTCCATTCTGCCCCAGGCAGCAGTAACCACCTGGCTTCAGTTTAGTGGACTTTGGAAATGGAGCTGGAGTCCTGAATTCAGGATGAGATGGCTGGTGGTGCCAAGGAACCAAATAAACGAGAATTTGTCTCTCCTAACTCTGGAGTCTGGAATTTCCTGTAATTAACATTCCATCTGAATTCTCTAATGACTCTGTCCTTCAGCAGGCTGAAACTAAATGACGGGACAAATGAATGAGGGTCTATGGTTGAGGGCATCTGTCTGGGGAGCGGCTAACTTGGGTGACCTAGGAAACTAGTCTCAGTTTTTGCATCTGTAAAGTGGCAACTGAATGACATTTCATGTAACAAGCACGTATTCGATGTTTATTACCTGAAAAACATAGAAGGAGATACCCAGTTAATAAGATAGGTTCCTGTCCTAAAGAAGACTATAATCAGCTAAGAAGAATCAGAATTTTCAGAGTCAGAAAAACCATCAACTTATAATTATACTTATGATTTATAAGTATAACTTTACAACTTGTAATTATCATTTATAATTATAATAATAAAAGAGATCAACTTATAATAATAGAATTGAAAGATGTCAGTCAACAAGGATTTAGTGAGTACTTACTACATGCCCAGTATTGTGCTAAGTTCTGAGGATACAAAGAGAGGCAGACACCAGACCTTGCTCTCAAGGAGCTCACGTTCTAATGGGTGAGGGGGAGAATAGCACATGAACAATTATGGAAAAGCAAGATCTATTTGGAGTACATAGAAAGCAACCTCAGAGGAAGGGCAACGACACTAAGAGGGACCAGGAAAAGCTTCTTGCAGTCACTCAGGCATTAAACATTTAATAAGTAACTATTGTATTCTAGGCACTGTAGATACAAAGGAAGGAAAACTTATAATCATGAAAGAAAACAACTTACGGTCATAGAATTGAAAGAGGTCAGTCAACAAGCATTTAGTAAGAATAAACTACGTTCCAGGCACTGTGTTGAGCACTAGGGTATAAAGAAAGACAAAAACACAGTCCCTGATCTCAAGGAGTTCATAGTATAAAGGAGAAGACAACATGCAAACATGTTACAGATGAGATAAATTGAAGGTAGTCAACAGAGGAAGGCACTAGCATTAAGAGGGACCAGGAAAGGCAGAAGGTAAAATTTTATCTGAGACTTGAAGGAAGCCAGAGAAGCCAGGAGGTAAAGATGAAACCAATTCCTCCATCTTACACAAAAGGAAAATTAGGTCCAGAAAGGTTAGTCTACTTGATCAATGCCAAACTGGAACTAAATGTAAAAAAAGCAGGATTTCTTCCCAAGATGAGGAAGCTTTATCCAACTCATACAGATTTAGTTTTCAATATGTGTTAGCCATTACAATGGGACCTCTTTAATGGAGGGTGTTCCAGTGATGGGTTACCACTAAAGTACAAAGAATTAATGAAGGAGAAATGGCTTAAGGGATGTGATGAAAGAAAGGTACAACTCAGAAAGAAGGACTGGTCACATGGGGGATAGCTACAGTGTCCTTTTGGTCTTCTATTGATGTCAAGAGAAAATGACAAAGGTCTCTGGTATGCTGTGAAGACCCTGCTAATGAACTAATGGAAGGTTGTGGACAAGACTAACAGAAGATAAGTAGGTGTGGATGGGCTGGAATCTATACTTTTGGACTAATTGTCCACACCATAGCCATCCAAGCATTTGATTAAACTAATTATGTGTGCTCTATTAACTGTAACTGAGCATGAGGAACAGAAGTTGCAGAGGCAGATTTAGGGTCAATGTAAATGAAATCTATTACTATAAAGGGCTGTCCCACAGTAGGATGACGTGTGTTGTGAAGGAGTGGGGTCCTTTCTGCTGGATATTCTAAAAAAGATCACTTAACAGGTAGGTTGTATAAGGGATTCTTACATAACAGCCCATTGCAATTATTAAAGCCTACAAGCACTATAACAGCCCCTAAAATCCATGTGACCCCCTCCTCTGTAGTTTTGGACATTTTATTTTAGGCATAAAGTTATAAGTACAATTATAATCACTCTGATCCATGGCCAAAGAAATTCCTAACATTCAGGCAGAGCTTTGAATCTCTGCTTTAATTTCCATTTCTATCTATTTCCAGTTAACCCCTAGCCTCTTTGTGGTTGGGGCAAGATTCAGGTGGCTAGAAAAGATTGGGTAAGAAAGCAACACATTTTATTATAGTATCTATGAGTAGACAAGTACTGGGAAGAGGAGTGAGGGGAAAAGCAGACATTTGTCTTGTAACTCTCTCAGTTTTTGACTAGAGGGGTAAAATAGCCCAGGTCTTCTGCTCTGAGGTCCCTGTAGGGCTTATGGACAATCTCTTTTCTCTGCCATAGTGTATTCTTTCCTCTCTTTGTTTTTGGTTTTTATTTTTTAGTTGCCTCCAGGATGTTGGTTCTTTCCTACTCAGTCCCCTCTACTTCCAAACCTTTGGCATCTCTATCTCGTCTTGAAGTTGCTGCTGCTTTTTATACAAATTTCTTAGGATGTGGCCAAGTATTTTGTGAGTGACTTTGATTCAAGGAAGAGTACAGGTCCTGTTCAGCCTCCATTTTATTGATTGCTTCAGTCAGGAAATACTCTTATAAAAGAAAGGTAATTACTTTTAAGTGGGATGAGATAATCAATGGTGACACACCATTACACTTATTTAGGGATGATTTGTGCTAGAAGGCCTTTGAAGTTACTTCCAACTCTGAATTTCTGTCGCTTTATCTGATCAATACTTTGCTTCCTGATTTCATCAGAAAACAATAATAACTAAAATTTACATAACACTTTAAGGCTTGCAAAGTCATCTCATTTCACCTTCAGGATAGTTCTGTGAAGCAAATATTACAGATATTATTGTTTCCATTTTGAAGATGAGAAACTAAGGCTGAAAGAGGTTAAGGTGGATTCTGATCCACTCCAGTGGATTTCTGATCTCCCTAATGTGGGCATACCCTATGACAATGCAGATCACTACCCATCCAGGACCCATTTGTCTTCCATACATACATCTATGGTCACAAAAAGATAAGATTTAAACCCAGTTCCCTCCTGATTTCAAATCTAGCATTCTTTCCATTGATTTGGATGTTCCCTCCAATGATGTAAATAGCAATCCATTTACATGCCCATTCTGTGCTACTTTTATCCATGTCAGGTCAAGTCAATAAGTATTTATCATGCATTTTCTGTGTGCCAGGTACTGTGCTAAGCACTGGTGAAATGAAAAAAAGGAAAGCCAATAAAGTTCACCGTGGTGGTCCACCCAATGTTCTGGAGTCCGACCTTCCTTGACTTCTCCTAGGAATGAATGGTATCAGTAGAGCCTTCTGGATTCCCTGATTGATGCTACTAAGTTCAATGGCATTATTCCAAATGCTAGGGCCCTTGAATGAAATAACAACAATAACAATAATTACAATACTAACTCCCCTTACTCTAACACATTTCTCTACGAGTCTTTGTAAGCGAAAAGGGAGCCTGCAATTTCATTAATCTCAGCTTCCCTTCCTGGGTTCATTGTATAAGAAATGTTTTTATAGATTAGATGGGGGATGTGAAATAGCAATCTTCCATCTATGTTGAAAGGTCTAGTATGAAATTACTTAGAGCTGGGGCCCTTTTCCAAATGACTGCATGTCTAGGATCTAAATTATTCATTTAAGAAATTAATCAGTTTAGATTTTTAAAGTTAATGTGGGGTGAGTATTTTTTTCCTTGACTCTTATGGATCATTTGAGGGAATTAGCTTTTACATTAAAAAGATAAAACAGGGGTTGCTTGCATTTGCAAAAATTGAAAAACATATAAAACCTTCTGATGTGTTATCTCCTGGTGAGCTAGATAGAAGAGGGAGCAGGGATGAACCTTAGGGCCTAAAGTGGTAGAGGGAAGGGTCTGGGTGTCTGTGATTCTCTTTGTACCTAAAGGTGCCCAGGAAAGTGCTTCACTGTTTCTCCTTTGATAAAGAAGCTGGGGGAGCTGGGCTAGGATTCTGGAGAACCTCTTAGAGTTCCTGCCAACTCCTGGTCTCCAGGGTTGTCTTGACTTTCTCAGGGCTGCCCTTAGGAGGTAAGAGAGTGAAACAGGCTGAGTTGTCCTTTGCTCTTCCCACCTCAGGGGTCCTATTTCCCTAACCTTTGCCCCCGGACCATGTTCTGTGTGTGTTCTGAGCTTCTGTACTGTTCCCAATGCCTCCACTACCCACTCAAACACACTGAAATGCACCCCATTCTGCGTGTTTCTCCTCAAGGCCCAAGGCATCAAAGCATGAACCTGATGAAGTTATTTGTGCTAATGGGAAAGTGCCAACGATTGCTCCCATGGACGTAACTTGCATCTCATTTGAAGACAAAGTCCTGCCTTTGTGATCTAATCCATGAGTATAATTCAAGTCATGCTTAGCTAGTGCAGGAGATATTGCATAGGTTTTAAAATTATTTTATTGATTATATTTTTTGTGTGTATAGACATACATATACACATATCTGTTTGAAGATTAAGGTGATGCACATATATACATATATGTATGCACACATACATACATACACATATACATGGAAATCAGGATGATACACACATATACACACACTTATGTACACAGATACACATATATGCATGGAAATTAGGGGTATACACACATATATGTGTATATATACATATATACACACACACATACATATACACACACATATCCCTCTGCCATACTGTACCAAAAAACCTTGTAACAAAGTTAACAAAGTTAACCCTGAAAAAGTTAACAATCCTTCTATGTCCCAGGCACTGAATTAAGAAAAGAAAGAATTTTAAAAAACATTCCAACAAAATCAACAACGACATCAGCCATACCTGCTGGTGTTTGTAGTGTTCCGTCTGCATACACCCCGCCTCTGCAGATGGTGGGGGAGATGTCATATTTATCCAAGTTGGGTCAGAAGGACTGAAGAGGAAGTCAAGAGAAGAACTAAGAAGACACAAAGAGCCAAAGGCAAACCGGGGTTGAAAAACTAGAATAACTCAGGTCTCACACCTTGGTATGATCTAAAGGGGTAAAAAGTCTGCATGCTTGTTTACCTTGGCAAGGATTCCTTTCAACAACCTGGCTAAGTGTCCACAATCTCTCTTCTTTCTCCTTAAAGCAGTGGTCTGATGGAACCTAGGCCTTGAACATGACTCCATGTAATGGGAATGTAAATTTGTAAGATCTTCCCTGCCCCTAAGCTAAAGTGCACCTGGAGCCTGGGGTGGGAGGCTTGTTTTTCAGTAGATACTTTTTGATTGGCCAGTGGGTCAATAAGGTTGTTACATTCTCTGAGCCAGGTGAAGGCTATATAAGCCCTGATGTGAGGCTTTGTTTTGAGGCTCACTTTGAGAAGTGTTCTGTGATTTGATCTGGATTCTGGGAAGCCGTTGTTGAGAGGCCCCCCTCGGCTTTGAAAAACCCAGAAGTTGAAACCCAGATGTTGATTGGGTATGGATGTAATGGTTGGACAGTTTGAAAACTGTCTACTTGATTTGTTTCTCCATTTTGATAATTCTGTCTGTATATTCTGAAGTTCGGGGTGCTGACCTTTTTCCCCTGAACTAGGTAAAAGATACATATTTGACTGATTAAAGTAAGCTTGTTAACCCATTTTGAGTTGCTTTCCTTTATCAAAGCAGATCTAAGAACCTGTGTGAGCAGCCCCCCTGGGGACACTGGGGTGCTTGCTGCTACACTCCATGATGTATGACGTTGGGCAAGTCACTTAACCCCAATTGCCCTGCCTTCCCCCACTCTAAAAAGCTAAATAAATAAATTTTAAAAAAGAATATATACTGTACTGGGGATACAGAGCTTAAAATGAAATGTTCCTTGCCCTTGGGGAGGTTACAATCTATTAAGAAGACACTGGGTACACAGATAAATAAATGCAAACTATATGCAAAGTGATTTGGGATGCCTGACAGCAGTGGGGGAAAGCCTCTTGGAGAAGGTGGCCCCTGAGCTGAGCCTCGTAGGAAGCTAATTGTTCCAAGAGGCTGAGGAAGGGAAGGAGAGCATTCTAAGCATGCCAACCAAGGATATATTTCTGAGTTCTTTCCTCCCATAGACATTAAAGACACCCCCTCCACACACATACGCATACACACACGCGCACATGCACACACACACATGTAGGTTGTTGAAGTAGTGGATAGAACATAGGGTTTGGAGTCATGAAGACTTGGGTTTAAATTATACCCCTCTTCTCTCCTTCCCCTCCTCCCATGCTTACTAGCTGTGTGACCCTGGATGAGTCATTTAAATTCTCTGTACCTGTCAAATGAGGAAGTTAGACTCAGTGGCTTCTGTTCAAGCCCTAGTTTCTCCTGTCCTAAGCTAGGGTATAACTCTTGATATTTCCCACGATGCCAGTCATGGGAGAGCAGCCTGCTAGTTGTCATGATTTTCTTTGCTCAAAGGAGCCTGGGCAGGCAGGGATGGGTATCAGCTCTGCGACCAGGGTCAGAAAGATTGAGCAAATCTATGAACAGAGATAGTGATTGGATTGAACTCTGTCCCAATTGTCAGCTCACACAAAACCCATAGCAGGTGCCATGACTATGGGCCTCAGCTGTTGTTCAGTTTGCCAGGAGAGCAGAAGAGATTAGTAAAGCATATGCATGCTTTCAGCCCAGCTCACCCCTGGCAAAGCAGAGAATTCCATCAACTACAAGGCAGAACAGTGTTTCAGACCTGGGAAGTCCCTGAACTGCATTCAAACCTCTCATTTGGTAGATGAGAAAACTATGGCTAACCAAATCAAATCAAACTTGAATTCAAAATTCAGACTCCTACATTTTCTTCTTCTCCCTCTTCCCCAACCCGCTATTCTCCACCCTCTCCTTCACCCACCCACTCCTCTCTGAATTATCGAAGTAACTTCTTACATTCTCCTCTTCATAAATAGAGGCAAGAAAATGGAATTCTGCAAGAGCAATCTTTGTGGGAAAAAGGCACTGTAGATTTAGATTTGGAAGGGCCCTTAGAGACCATCTAGTCCCACCCCTCATTTAACAGATGACAACACTGAGACCCAAAAGAGATTAAGTGATTTGACCAAGGTCACATGGGTAGTAGATATCAGAATCTGAATAAGAACCAAACAGGGGCTCCAAATCCAATCTCTTTTCATTGTACTGTGCAGCCTCAAAACATCTCAAGAAAAATGGCAGTCTTGGCCAAGAAGGATGCCTTTTTTTCTGGGGTGTATATCTCTTTAAATCAGGCAGATGTATACATCAAGCTTTCATTTCCATTTATGAAACTATGTCTTGATGGTTTTCTTTCCTCTTGTCATCTTTCAATCTGAATTTAAATTTCAATATGACATGAGTATGGACAGCGGATGATTTCCCCTGAATGATGGGTTTACCATAGCTCTTTCTGTTCCTAGTGGCTTAGCTCTTTCCTGGGCATCCGATGCAGCTGAACAATGAGTAGGCATCAGGAAATAGGAGACAGAGAATACCTTTGATTTGCACTGGCCCTATTAGTCTTTTTTTAAGGGGGGCGTAGTTTTCTAAGGAGGGGCCATACTCACCCTGAGGATTCTCCTGGAGCCTCTTGGAAAAGATCTGGAGGTTTTGGTGGGCGGCAAACTCAACATGAGTCAACAGAAGATGCTTTATTTTGATGAGAGCTATGAGTTCATTGATAATCTCATCAGCTCACATCAGGTGAATGATCATTTCTGCAGATGATTCTTATGTCTTTTCATTCAGCTCTAGTCTCTCTCTTAAGCTTTCATTATACATTACCAAATGCCAACTGGGCATTTTGAACTAGATGTTATCTCAAACTCAACATGCCCAAAAGAGAAGTCATTATCTTTCCTCCCAAACTCACTCTTTTTCTAATATATCATGTGGGGCTGGTCCACACCTCAGATTCTGATACTGGAAGATCTGGACAGAACTGAGGTGATTCAGTGAGGTCACATGCTGTCTTTTGTTGTCTACCACAGCCCACTTTCTAGGGCTCATTCAAATGATTGCATAGCCATGGGTTTTCTAGCTCCCTAATATGTCAACAATACTGGTCCACTAGAAGCTTACATTACAATGCAGGAAGGCATCCTATAAATGGAAGCTGGAAAGCAAGGGGGATGGTACATATTAGATGGGATGAATGGAGACATCTAAGGGTTTAGGTCTGGAACTAAGGAAGAGATGGACAAAGCTGGCCCATCAAAAAACTGGAATGGCATCCTCTCTTCAAGGGGGGACAAGAGAAAGATGATGACCAGGTGGAGTGCACATGGAATTGCTGGAAATGTCAAGGAAATATCATATAGCTATGATTTATAGAACCTCAGATTTAGAGCTAGGAGGGACAATGGAGGCCACTGAAGTACAGTTTTCTTATTTTACACATGAGGAAACTGAGGCAATAGAGGTTAAATGATTTGCACAGAATCACACAGCTAGTTAAATGTCTGAGGAAGAATTTCAACCAAAGTCTTCTTCATTCCAAATCCAGGATCTTTTATCTCCTACACTGTGGTCACCATCACTAGAAAGCTTGAAGGAAAGTCCAGATGATCACTTCAGAATACCATACAGAACATTCTTATTCATGCTGGGTCATCCTAGGTGGCTTTTGTGATCTTTGACTCTGAGATTCTATGCTTCTGAGAATTCCACTGTATTAATCTATAGAGCTCTGAAGAATATTTGAGAAGCTCTGAAACATCTTCCATATCAGACATTTTTAGATATCTATCACTCATGAGCACAAGAAGGAAGGCCACTGTATTCTGGACTGGCAGAAATTGTGCCTAAAGAAAAGTCTAAGCATCTGAAATGGAAAATCAATAAGAAGAAGAAGGAGAAAGGGCAGGTGTTCAAATAATCTACGTGGAGAAACAAAATCTCTCATGACTTTGGTCTCCAAATTTTGAATGAATGTGAACCCCTCTTGGGTTCAATCATTTCCTAGGAAACTGAACCTTTTAACATTACTGTCCTATTAGAGATAATTTCCTTCTCATAGGAGTCTCCTAACAACATTTGGGATGAAAATAAAAATAGTCCAAGGATAGAGAGTAGGATAAATAGTAAAGTAATATAATATCGAAGGGAAGCTAGTTCTGGGAGAATAATTTGGAAAATAATCCCTGCCTATGCCCAGGGGGTAGGGAGGGAGGTTGAGGGGTGAGCAGCAGTTGGAGGCTGGGAGGGAATTGGAGACAGGAACAAGGAGGGCAAAAGTGAACAGCTGACTTAGCGCTTCAGAATCCAAGGAGAGACAGCTAGAATGTTGGCAAGAGAAAGAAAAATAATATGAGCTTTGGGGGGTTTCTTCCATTTTAGTAACCAAAAAGAACAGAAAGAGCAGACAGTTTTTGTTTTTTAAAGAAAAGAGGTAAAGACAGAGACTGAGACATGGGAATTGTCTGATAGTTCAGTGCAGGGACTTAGGGATAGGCAAAGTGGGCAGCAGCCTGGGGTACAATATGTAGAGGGGCACAAGGAAAGTTTTTTAATATTTATTAGATGGGGCTGAGTTGGACCTGTGGTTTCATTAATATAAGGGATTTCCAGTGAGGAAATCTGTCTACCAACGCAATTGATCATCTGTCCAGCAACTTATAGTGTTAAAGAGATTTCCACAAAACCAATGTGGAATAGACCTTCTTGACTCTGGACCAAGTTTTCTTTCCACAATGCCTCACTGCCCTTCTCTTGCTTTTGATAGCAACACATATTTAGAATGCTAGAAAATGTCGTTCTCCATGACATTAAACATTTGCTTGTGATAAATGGAAGTGTGAGAGTTTAAATGAAGACAGAGAATCTTTGGTGGACAGTACCTCTTACCCAGGATAAAAGAGTGCCTCATCCTGCTTTGGCAGGAGCAATCTCATTAGTAAGCGAAAGAGTCCACTAGTATCTTTTAAGGAAATGATCCATCTTTTCTCCTTTCTCAACCTTCTCTTTGTATATAGCCAATGGCAACAAAGGGTTAATCCACAAAATTGTCATTATATGGAAAGTTTATATATCATAACACACTTTTCAGATCCCTTCCCTAGACTCTTGGGCATGATATCCTATGAAACTGTGGCTAAACCCTAAAGGTATTTAAATCCAGGAAAATGTGACACTGTGATATGTACAATCTTATTTTAGGATAATTTAAGGGAAATTAGGTCTCTGAGTTAAAGGAACCCTGAGTAAAATCCCCATGAAGACTTAACTCTGTGATCCAATGCTCTTTCCTCAGGTAAATCTCTACTTGTCCTGGAGGCATGGTTATCTTTCAGATTCCTGAAGGTGTATCTAGAATTTATTGTTCTTTATTACTGAATATCACCTAGGGAACTAATTGATAAAATGAGGTAAGGTGAAATAAAGGTGCTAGGTGAGTACTCAGAAGACCCTGGGTTCAAGTCCCAGCCCCATAACTTACTAGCCATTTATGAAGCTGGACCAGTACTAACCTCCCTGGAGCTCAGTTTTCCCATCTGTAAAATGGGAGGGAGGGGGCTGAGCCAAATGTCCTTCAAATTCTAACATTCAATAATTAGATTCCCGTAGGTCCCTCTAGAGTGCTTAAGAAATTGACATACGCAGACCAAGAAAAGGAAGTGAGCATTGAGGAAGAAAAGAAGGGTAAAAGAAGTGAGGAGAGAGAGAAAAGTTAATTGGAGACTGAAAAAGAATTCAAACTCGACTCTTCCGGATTCCAAATCCAACACCCTGTTGCTGCACCACCTAGCTACCTCTAAATATATTAAGCAATGGGGCAGCTAGGTGGCCAAGTGGCTAGAGGACCAGGCCTAGAGTCAGGAAGACTTGATGATTAAATCCAGCCTCAGACACTGACCCTGGGCAAGTCAGTTAACCCTGCTTGCCTCAGTTTCCTCACTTATAAAATGAGCTGGAAAAGGAAATGGCAAACCACTCTTTGTCAGGAAAACTCCAAACGTAGTCATGAAGAATTGGATATGATTGAAATGATCAAACAATAACAAATTAATAGTGAATGTGGGGTCAGGCCAGTCTGGAGAAGTTTTCTTCTAACGCTTTATGGGATTCGTGTGTTTGCAAACTAGCCCCAAAACAACTGGTTTATTCAAGTGTGTGTGTTTGGGGGTGGAGTCGCTGCATTGTTGAGAGGCACATGGCCAGCATGTGATGGCATTGAAAGAGAAGTTGCACATCTGTTTGGGGATTATGGCAGGCCACAAACTCCCAGTGACCCGGAATCCTTGGTGTTGTCCGAGAACTCAGCAATGTTCACATGGTTTCTCTCCAACATCAAAGCAGAAAACATATAGACTGTGAAGGCTCTGTTTAGTCAGAGAAAGAAAGGGTATGGCAGAGTAGGGTGGATAGCTAGAGCTCAGATCTCATCTACCTTCCCAGAGGAGTGAGTCAGTGGCCTTGGGGCAAATTTCAAAAGAGGGCTTTGCTGTTTGTTGGTGGTCAGTGGGGTAGTCTTGGCTTCTCAACAGAAATGGCCAGAAGGAGATGCAGCTAGATGGCACATTGAGTACCATCCCTAGAGTCAGGAGAACCCGAGTTAAAATCTGACTTCAGACACTTAACACTTACTAGCTGTGTGATTTTGGGCAAGTCACTTAACCCTAATTCCTCTGCCTTCCCCCCTCCAAAAAGACAAAAAAAAAAATGCCCTGGAGGAAGCTATGGTCCCAGTAGTTCCCTATTGAGACTTATTACAGAATGGGCTTCTGTGCATGGGCTATAGCAAGACATTTGGGGTGATACTGAGGGAGAGACTGTGCAGTCAGAATTAAAGTATATACCACGGGAAATTCAATTTAGTTCAATTCCACAAGCATTTTTTGAGTGCCTACTATGCGCCAGGTACTGGACTATTCACAATGTTGAAAAGGAAACAGTCTCTGCTCTCATGAAACTTGAGACTTTAGGCAGGGAGACCAGTTAGAAGGTTATTGCCATAGTCCAAGCAACAATCCTACAGGAAACAATAAGTAAGTATGCTAGGAAGATTTCCCTTCCTTTCCCTCCCCTTTCTCTTCTCTTTTCTCTCTCCCTCCCTTCCTCTTTCTTTCTTTCTTCCTTCCTTCCTTCCTTCCTTCCTTCCTTCCTTCCTTCCTTCCTTCCTTCCTTCCTTCCTTCCTTCCTTCCTTCCTTTCTTTCTTTCTTTCTTTCTTTCTTTCTTTCTTTCTTTCTCTTTCCTTCCTTCCTTCCTTCCTTCCTTCCTTCCTTCCTTCCTTCCTTCCTTCCTTCCTTCCTTCCTTCCTCTTCTATTCCTTCATTTTCCTCTCTCTTTCTATTCCTTACTTTCTTTCTCTCTATTCCTTCCTTTCTTTTCTCTTTCTTTCTCTTCCTTCCTTCCTTGCTTCCTTCCTCTTTCCTCTTCTCTCTTCTCTCCTCTCTTCTTTTCTTCTTTCTTTTCTCTTCTTTTCCTTTCCTTTCTTTTGACATCATCCGTGATCTCACTGATGTGGGGAAGCTCCCTGTGAGGGCCTCTGTTTAGCAGTACAGATCAGCATTTTTTTCTTTTAGAGTCTCTGAGAGCTGACTGGGGGGTACTGAGAGGTTAAATGATCTCCCCAGGGACACAGGACCAGTATGTGGCAGGAGTGGCCCTTGAACCCAGCTCTAACCAGCTCCTGGGCCAGCTCTTTCTCCACTAACAAGCCAAAACAGGAAAGACTGAATGCATTGCTGTGGGAACTCCCTCCTCCAGCTCAGCAGACACAGCCCTTCTGTACTTTGGGGTCTTAGTCACTTGCGATGCAGAGAAATGAGGTGGCCTGCTCATGGTCTTACAGCTGGTCAGCATCTGAGGTGCCATCGCACCCTAGGTCTCCCTAGTGCGAGGCTTGGCCCTTTATTTACTCCACTACACAGAGACTACCTTGATCGAAGCCTGCAGCCGGCCCACTTTGTCTCTCCTAATCAGGAAGAGGCAATTAGAATGAAATGAGTCTGAAAGGCTTGTGACAGCTGTGTTATTTAATTGGCCCCCAGCTGCTGTGTCGTCTCCATGGTCTGGGTTAGGCTTTCTCAGTCCCTGAGGCCATTTTTACCTGGAGATGAAAAGAAGCCCAAGTTCTAATTGGCCTGATCTGGAGATGGTAGACTGAAACAGGGTAACCCCAAAATGCCACTCGGAGGCTGGTGGAGAAAGAGGGATAGACTTGGACGTGGCCATGCCGGTGAGTGGGGAGGGCAGAGAAATTCCTGCACAATATTTTTTTAAGTTTAAAGTGTATTATGAATATTTTCTCCACAACTTTCTTAAGTCAACAATAAATCGAGGCTTGATTTGTAGCATTTGTTTATCTCAGGTGTAAATGTTCAGACTGAAAATTTAACAATCAGCCCTCTCCAGCTTGTAGGAGTTGTCTCTAGCACATCCCTAGCACACATTTTGATTAACCTCTCTGAGCCTCTGTTTCCTCATTTGTAGAATAAGATGGTGCTAGTCCCCATTTAATGGCAGCTAGGTTGTGCACAGAGCCCCCTGCCTAGAGTCAGAGAGACTCATCTTCCTGAGTTAAAACCTCACCTCAGACATTTGCTAGCTGTGTGACCCTGGGTAAGTCACTTCACCCTGTTTGCCTCAGTTTCCTCATCTATGAAATGAGCTGGAGAAGGAAATGGCAAACCACTCCAGTATCTATCTCTGCCAAGAAAACGCCAAATGGGGTCACAAAGAGTCAGATACTATTCGAAAATGACTTACCAGCAAAGTCCCCAGTTATATCACAAGGTTGGTGTGTGGCTCCAATAAAGGAATATGAAGTACTTTATAACCTTTAATGAGCTATAAAGAATATGAATCATTACATCATCTGTCCCACTCCTCACCAGCTCCATCACCTTCCTCCATCAGGCCCTATAATATAACAAGTATTTATTGAGACCTAGTATGTGTACGATACTGGCTAGATCCTGTAGGGAAAACAAAGGTACATTAAGTCCCAGTTCCTGGCATCTCCAGTCTTTTTGTTGTTGTTTTAAACACATAAGGAAACCCAGGCTTAGAGATTAATCAATGTGTTAAATGTATATATGTATACAGGATCAGACACATACAGTATCCAAGGCAAGATCTGAACTCAAGTCCAACACTTTCTATTCTGCCACGTGCTATTAAATAAAAAAAAAGATAAAGAAAGCCATTTAGAAAAGTTTCCATGTGGCTGGGGGAAAAAGAAGTCTTCCTGGAAATGGCACCATTTGAGCTGGTCTTGGAAGGATGAGTAAACAAGAACTGTTGGTAGAAGACTTACCAGGCAGAGAACAGAATGGACAAAAGCCCTGCTGTTGGAAATTGAAGATCATCTTGAAGGAAAAATGAGTAGTTCACTTTGGTCATAGGACAGGTAAAAGTAGTAAGTGAGAAGGAAGACTGGTTAGGCCAGGCCTATATTCAACAAGCAGTGGGGGTCCATCAGGGGAAGAACCAGCTTTTGACCTTGCCTTTAGACAACAACCCTGGACTTAGAATGAGATATAGAATTTTTGGACATGGACAATGTGGGAATTTGTTTTTCTTGACTATGAATATTTGTTACAAGGTTTTTTTTAGGGTCAGAGAGGAGGTGGAAAGAAAAGAAATTATTTTGTCAATTGAAAAGATAATTTTTTTAAAGAAAGAGCATAATGCTCAGAAGGGTCTGAAGCTGGGTGTTGGCATGAGTACAGAGTGTCTGTGAATTCCTACACTCACCAGGGGGCCTGGTGGGGCTCCTTGTGGGGGACAGCTGTGTTCAGCTTTAACTCAGTCCTGGGCTGACTGCTCCACTAGGTGCCAATCTGGTGCCAGGCTCCTGAGTGGGGCTATAGTCATGGGCAGAGTGACTGGGACAGGCAATAAACCAGACGTCTACTTTGTGCTGCCACTACTGGAGGGTGGGCTGTGTATCGGCCTCCCAGGGTCTGGGGCATCTTCTGTGCTTCTGGGCTTTGGAAACAGTGGCAGTTGCCTCTCAGTCCCAAACCAGAAGGCTGCCATATGATTTCAGTGTTGGGATGACCTTTCTTGCTGGCAATGAGGGGTTAGGGCCATTGGTAACTGGCCCTACATTCTCCCAGACCAGTCTTCATCTGATGCACCTGGTTGTGCCTGGCTTCTGACACCCCAGGTTTGCATTGGCAGAAGACTGATTTTGTGTGGCTGTGGATCCATGACTTTATTCACGTAATTTTTCCCTCCTCAAAATGCTCAACATTTAGAATGATAATGGTGGCAGAGCTGACCTAGCTATTGAATGGATACCTTGCTTCTCTATAACCATAGGCCTCAAGGAACCCCAGGAACTCACCAGCAACCCAATCCCTACACATATACCCCTATCCTCCTTACCACCCCTTTCCACTGACTGAGGGAACTGACAATCAAACACACATTATTAATATTGAAAAGGGTATAACAACCTAGTACCTTTTCAGTACACCCGTTCTGGATCCTGCCTTCTCTGGCTACCACTCCTATCCATGTATGAGTGCAGCCCCCTTCCTCTCAGGTTCCTAGGCCACCCTACCTATTAGTCCATTTTCTGCTCTGGAATCCCTGCCCTTTTTATTAGCTCTGTCACATAATGAAAATTACATTGCATGTATTTTGGATTAATTCTTCTGTTTCATTGCTTTTTGACTTTGCATCCTCAGCATACAGCACACTGCTTGGTATACAGTAGAAACTTAATAAATGCTTGTTGTGTTGAAGTACAATTCTTGTCCCTGTCCTTCTGTAATGTTAGTGGGATTTATTAAGATCTTCCCAAGCATTAATAGGCCTCACGTGCAGCCCATTAAAGGAAGCTTGATTAGGGGAGGCCTTCTTGTAGGAAGGCTTTCACACCTTTTGCTAATTTCTAATTAGACACTGAGTTAAGGGGGGTTGTGATGCTTTGTGGCTCTGAGAAGTGTATATATATATATACTTTGAGTTGGTGTTTTGCTTTGGGGGATGGTTTATGAGAAGGATCTTGTGATTCCCTAGTTGAGATTCTAAATGGCTGTATGTTCAGAGCTCCTCGACTGCTCAGGGGTAAAGGCTTTCTCAATCCAGGTACATATGTAAAGTGTATAGTTGATTCAGGCAGTCAGAGCCCTGTCTGTTGGTCTTTATTTCTTTGCTTGTATTTTCTCTGAAGTTCAGGGTGCTGATTTTTCCCCTGAACTGGTGAATGTAATTAAAAAAAGATTGTTGACCCCTTAAACATCTATCTTTCTTAGTAAAACAGCTCTAAGAACTTGTGCTAGCAGCCATCCTGGGTATGCCAGTGTGGTTTCCACTACATCTTTCCATAGTGAATTCATCCAACAGGCTGGTAGTAAGGTCTGGGTCTTAATATTGGGTGGCTAACAGTGTCTGTCTTTGTTCCTCTTGAGGATTTGACTACCATCTTTTCTGATCATACATTTCTTGTTTGATATTTTTATACCACTTCCTGAGGATGTTATTATTGGCAATTGCAGTCCTCTTATTCCCACCATGAATCTTTAACCTTTGCCCTTTGGGTTACAGGTAATTTGGATTCTTTGAGACTGTATTGTTTGAGAATTTAACAAACACATTTTGGAAGTAACTACTTTGTGCAAAGTACTATGCTAGGCACAGGGCATAAAAAAACAAAAAAGGAAAGTCCCTGACCTCAAGGGGCTTACATTCTACCCTTACATATACGAAGTATATGTATGACTATATATACAAAGCAAGTAAATACTAAGTATTACAGCGTTGTTTTTAGAGGAAGAGAAAACACACATGCACACACACATAACATAACAATACAAAATGTGGGCAAAGTAATTTCTAGGATGCAGGGTCCTAGCAATGGGAGGGATTCAGGACAGGCTTGCTGTAGGAGGTGAGCTTTCAGGAAAGCTGGGGATTCTATGAAACAAATATTAGGAGGAATTTCAATGATTCTCCATCATAATTTCTTAAATTCTTCAATTTCTTGTTGTTCATAATGTAGTGTAACCCACCACACAGCACTCCATTGCCCTTTGGCTTTTGAAAACTATAATGTTTTAAGATCCTCAGCTCTATGATGTTCAAATTATATGATTGTCACTATCAATGGCAATGCTAATAATAAGAGCTAATCATTATATATCACTTACTATGTGCTACGCTATTTTTCATTTATTATATCAGCTGATCCTCACAACAATACTGGAAGATGGTGCTATTATTGTCATCATTTTACAGATGAGGAAACTGAGGCAGACAGTAAGTGTCTGAGGCCGATGTGAACTTGGTCTTCCTGAGTTTATACGGAAGGACTTTATTCACTGTGTGATCAGCTACCCCCAAGCAATATGACTTTGGAGATGGACCTGCCTTTAGAATAATGCAAAGGCAGGAGTTGGAGAGTTATGTACAAGGAACTACTAGCAGACCAATCTTGTTGGCATGGTTATGAATCATGTGCTTAGGCAGTTAGCATGACAAGAATCCTACTCTGATGGCTCATCATGGTGTCCCAGCAGTCTTGGCTTTTTAAGAAATTTGTCAACAGAGCTCAGGATGCAGTAGGTTCCACCCAACTGGAAAGGACAATCCCAGCAAAGACTTTGCAATTCACCCCAGTGAAGTACTGAGATGATTATCTCAGATGCAGATTGACTATTGGAGTCTTTGGCCATGGTAACCCATGAGCCAGAGGCCTGATCACCCTAACTAAAAGGACAGAGAGCTTTAATCATGTTCTCCTCCACCTGTCTCTGCCCCGCCCCCCACCCCCATTCCCCGGGATCAGAAGGGAATGCCTGGGGCATCGAGTGATTTAGCAAAACTTTTGAAACAAATGAGGAATAGAACCGAGATTGCCCAAGGATGGAAGAAATTTGCCATCAGTGAAGAAGGAGCATGTAGGAGAGGGAATATATGAAGCAAAGCCAAGACATTTATTTTCAAGCCAGGGGATGCAGGTCATGTGATTGTGTTCAACGACAATGACTTTATTTCTGTTATGCCAAATGATGGATAGAGATTTAATCGCGCTGGTTGATGGATGTGGGTGCAGTAGAGTAACATTTCCTCGCCTTTATTGACCTGCTATAGTCTGCCTGCCTGAGACTCAGAGAACAAGCCAATTGGGTTGTTGGGTCAAAAAACAACATATTTGTAGAACTCATGCTTGAAAAAGGTATGCTGAAGTTCAAGACAGTCTCAGTGCAGAAAAAGATGGTTTTGTATTGAATCAAATCACAGATGTTGTATTGGCAGGGCAGGGGCTTAAATGATTATTTTTCCAATAGATCTGTGATCCTTTAAATGTGTGTATTTATACCAAAAATACAGACTGAACCCATGTACCTGACTCTCCTATGAGTCCCTTGTCCATATTCTCCTATTAATCTTCCACAAGGATTTGATGCAATATGTTGAGAACCTTCCTTGATTTTTCCTGGCATTGTGATCATTAAAGTGGTCTTCATCTGTTAGAGGATCGTTGATTTAGAGCTGGAATGGACCTGAGAGGTCATTTCCCTTTTTATCTTCTTATTTTACAAGTGAGGAAACTGAGACTCCAAAGTTGTGGCCCATCTCAGTGCTTAATTCTTCTCTGGTCTCTGCTCCTGACTCTTCAGACTTCTTTTTCATTTCTCCTTCCTTGTTAATGCTCACTTGGCACAGTGTCTGGCACATACACAGCATTTAGCAAATGCTTTCTGATTCACTGATGGATCATATTCCAGGAGCCTTCATACCCTGGAAGATGGCTCCATATCCCAGGAACCTTCACAACCTGGAAGATATTACCCCCCCGTATAGCTCCTTCCTTTGTTTAATCAGCTCTTCCTGCAAACTCTATTTTAAGGAAGGACTGAGGCCAAGCATGTTCAGCTCCTTTTCCTACAGCCTCTCCTCCTGATTCTCTGGACTTCTGGTAGAAAATGAAAGTCACTTCTGGTGGCTCTTTTATTACCTCCAGGATAAAATGTTATATCCTTTATCCTGCTTTTACAGATCTCCCTAACCTTCCCTTCTTGCCATTCCAATCTTTTTATACTTTACTTAATCTATGAGCCAACAACACTGTTCTCACACATGACTCTTCATCTCCAGACTCTGTACCATTCGCTGGCTGTCCCCTAGTGTTTCCTTCTTCTTCTGCGCTTTCTGACTTCCAAAGCTGCCTTCAAGATTCAGGGTCAATGCCAGCACCTTCCCTCTCAGGTGATGTCCTATTTGACTTGTCTATATCTTATGTGTACACAGTTGTGAGTCCTTGAGGTCAAGGGTGGTGTTTTTGGCTTGCTTTGTATCCTTAATGCTCAGTATCGTGCCTGGCATTATGAGCTCTTAAGGGACGATTCTCATTGTCAGGGGTAGAGAGGGTGTTAAGGGAAGACTAGCACCTCTGGTGAGGTGCTGAACACTTTTAAGAGCGGCTCATCCATCTTTGGTGTCCAACTGGTCACCCAACTCTCACTTGTGGCTCCAAGAAACCATAGCGTTTGCAGTGGCCACACTTTGGTAGAACTGTCCTGGCAAACAGGCTATAAACAAGGTTAAAGGTGACTAACCAGCCTCAGATCCATCAATGAATTAGGGGGTGTCTACCCTGAGTATGTGAAGACTTTCCCCAACAGAATGGGTGGATGAGAACAATTTGTTCCAACAGCCATGGAGGTGGCTGGAGCAGGCTCTATAGAAAGCTCAGAGCTTGATCAGACATTAAAAATGCCAACGTCATCCATCTTGAGCCATCATTAATCATTGTGACTTTTGTCTTGCCACTGGACTTTAATGACTGGAAGAGAGGGTGAGGCTCATGACTTCATGCAATTCTGCCTCACTTAAATTCAATTCACATTGGAGTCAACATATCACCCCTGAATGTAATTGGTCCACCTTGAAAACAAAGGATAATGATTTCCAACTTGTCCCATGAGCAGAGAAGCAATCAATGATCTGTCTGCCAGTCTTTCCCTCCACTAGAAGCTGGGAAGACCGTGTGATCTTATGTTAAGAGTACAACTGTATGCATTATTTTCTCGGTTCTGCTTACATCACTCTGCATCAGTTCATCTAAAACATTCATAAATAGCCATAGAGTTGTTGAGGATAGCTTGTGTTTTTATATCCCCTTAATTTCTGAATCCATCCCTGCTTCCTCCCCTACATGCAAATTAGCTCCTTTGTATAAAGGATTTTTAAAAAGAAAGAGAAGAAAAAATTACTAAAAAGATAGAAAAATCAACACATCGACTATACCAGACATTATAAGCAATATTCTATACCCATGACTTCATGCCTCTGCAAAGAGAAAAGGTAAGTACATTTTTTCTCAACTCTTCTCTGGGGTCAAGCTGCAACAATAGAATGAAGCAGACATGGCCTTTTCTGGTGATGATGGATCTATCTTAATTTAGTGAGTTTGTTCTTTATATGACACACACAATGTCTCTCACTAGGTCTGAACTCAAGGCCTTTTGACTTTGGCAGGTCCTCCCAGAACTGGCATTCCTCCATCAAAGACTTCAGGAACCCCAGGTCACCTCCATGCTATGATGGAGCATTGAAGTAGGACTTTAATTAAATCCTCTCTACTTCATGGTTCCATAATCCCACTTTTTACCATGTGTATACTGAATAATGACTATCCTGAAATTTCAATTTCTGGCACAAAGTCTATCCGTCAGAGTACTTCTGAATTTTGTTGAGAAAATATTTGAAGCCAAATGGAGACTCTCATTTTGTTGGCTTTAAAGAGAGATTCATCCATATTCATTCAAGAACTTTTTAGTGAATACTTACTGTGTCAATAAACTATGCTAGCTACTATGGGAGATGAGATGCATAAGACACAGCGCCTGTCCTCAAGGAGTTTAAAATCTATCTTGCTTAAGAGACAAGATAGAGAATACAGATACAAGAAGTTAATGGTGATACAATGGGAAGAATTCTGGGCCTGGAGTCATCAAGACCTGAGCTCCAATCTGACCTCAGACTGTGTGCCTTTGGGCAAATTACTTGACCTTTGTTTGTCTCAGTTTCCTCAACTCTAAAATGGAGATAATTGTAGGCATGATTGTGAGGATCAAATGAGATATTTGTAAAGTGCTTAGAACAATGGCTGGCATAGTAGTTATTGTGGTCTGGTCATTTCAGTTGTGTCTGATTCTTTGTGGCCCCATTTAGATTTCTCTTCACAAAGATACTGGAGCCATTTGCCATTTCTTTCTCCAGTTCGTTTTACAGATGAGGAAACTGAGGCAGACAGAGTTAAGGGACTTGCCCAGGGTCACACAGCTAGTAAGAGGTTTTGAACTCAGGACTTCTGATTCCAGACCCAGTGCTCAATCCTCTGTGCCACCTGGCTGTCCCTAGTACTTACTGAGGCAGGTGATAAATAATAATTAATAATAATAATAATGGCAACAATAACTAACATTTATGTAAATGTTATATAAATGCAATATTATGTTATACAAAAATTATTATCATCATTATCTGAGTTACAAAATATTGGTGATATGAAAGGAAAAAATTAAATAAAATCATTTTAAAATACATGAGTTTAAGCAACAGCACAACAGTATAAATCGTATCATGGGGCAGCAGATTCATAGATGTCAGACAATGAGTGTTAAAGGAGATATGACAAGAGAAGAGCTACTGGGTTCTGGAGTGACCCAGGAAGGTTTCTTTTAAAGGGGAACTGCTGTCAGGGAACCATGATGGGATCATAGAGCACAGCCCATCAAACCCAATCTGTTTATTTTTACAAATGAGTAAACAGAGAACCAATGAGGTTGCATTGCCTTCCCCAAGGTCACACAACTAGTAAATGGCAGGGATTCAAACTCAAGTTCCCTGAGAACCAATGAGGTTGCATTGCCTTCCCCAAGGTCACACAACTAGTAAATGGCAGGGATTCAAACTCAAGTTCCCTGA
>NW_027185876.1:2496762-2510253 GCF_028583685.1 Petaurus breviceps papuanus | reverse complement strand
GGTCACACAACTAGTAAATGGCAGGGATTCAAACTCAAGTTCCCTGATGTAAAATCCAGCAAGAGCGCAGTTGGGCCAAGGAAGGCTTTGGTTGGACACAAAGAGCAGTGGGAAAAGTGGTTGGAAAGGTTGGCTGAGAGGCGCTTGGGATCGTAGGTCTAGAACATCTAGTCCAAACTTGTCATTTTACAGATGAGGAAACTGAGGCCCAGGGAGCTTGTGACTTGCCATGGTCACACACGTGACAGAGATGGGATGAACCCAAGCTCTCTGACTTCAAAACCAGGGCTCTTCTTACTGTGCTACACTTTGAATGACTTCTTGTTTATTTACTCAGAATCTTTCTTTCTTCCCAAACCTTTCATTACAACCATTGGTCTATACCATGGACATGAATTTCCTATCAGTCATCCTCTTCTTAACCCTACCCTTCTCCTTATGTTTGACCTATGAGCGAATGTGCTATTTCTTCCATGTCCAAGGGAAGTACTTCTAGAGACTGGATCATGCATGGGCATTCTGCAACTGGTTCCAACTTGCTAAACACAGGCGGCCATTTTGGACATGGGTACTAGAGTAATTTCTGATTACAAGTTCAGCTTACCTTGCCTTTTGATTTGTACTAAAGTGTCTTCTAAATGGGCTGGTTAAAAATAAATCAGTAGGGACTCATGAGTTGTGATATTGCATGGATACTGACCTAAACCATGCTTTGAATTATAGGTATCTTTCAGGGATCCCACTATTTAATCAGGAAAGGGGTTGGGCTCCACTTGGAACCAGTCATGGAATGGCCCCAAAGCAATCAGGGATGGGAATAACCAATGACAGAAACACTGTTGGCCTTCTTCTCCTTGTGGCCTCCCATTGTCTCATGAGTGATTTGCTTGTGCTCTATCTAGTTAGAATGTAAAACCCACTTATCAGGACTGTGTCTCATTCTGTGTTTTGTGCAGCACCTGGAATTCTGGGAAAGCCCTTAAATATGGCCTAGGGGAAGGTTTTTTTAGACACCAAATAACATGGAGATGATTTATACATAAATGAGTCAGAAATATGGAGATTAAGTTTTCGCTGAGATGCACATGAGTTAAGGGGGAAAAGTGTTTGAGGCAATTTAAAAGAAAAAGCCATGGAACTTTAAAGCCATTGGAAAATCATTTTGAGATGTCTGAGAGATCTCAAACATGGTGGGGCTCACCCCAGTGAGTCCTAGGAGCTCCCCTTTCTGCTGCATGGAGGGAAAGTATTCCAGGGAATTAACAGAACTTTGGAGCCAGAAAGGACAAGGTCTGTTTCTTCAGGTCTGAGCTCTATCATCTCATCGAATTGTTCAGATTTTTATTTTTTACCTTGTTCTGTGGTTCATGTCTAAATACTAGAAGATGTTTATATTGCATACATTCAGCTTTAATTGGCCCTTAAAAGAAGGTGTTGATTAGAATCTGTTCAACATCAACAGCTAGCTCACACAACATTCTGTAATTACTGTTTATTAATTTAGTTCAAGTGGCATAGTTGAAAGCCCTGTTCAGATGGGAGAAGTAAATTGTCACTGGTATTGAATATGTAAATTATGTGCATTGTAAATTTCCATGAAGAATGTTTAAAGTTAAATGCTGTGCACAGAAACCCTTCCAGTTTCATCTCACCCAGCCCTCAGAGTCTTAAGCAGGTCTTTGCTCAGAAAAAAAACATGGCAGAGGAGGGGAGTGTGGGAACAGGGGTATTGCCCCAGGGCAGCAGCTCTTACCTGGGGTTGGGAAATGGAGATTTTTGTAATCAAGGCTTTGTATCAGTGTTCACTTTTTTTCCGGAAACAAGGAAAGGCTAATGGGATGCCTTTATCTTTGCTCACAAAGCACTTAGTTCTGCTGGTAGAATTTCAAGGTAGTTTGGCCATTTTGTCAATCTCCTCTCCCTCTGAAGGGAAGCTCCTTCCTCTCTGGTGTTGTGTGGTAGCATTCATTCTAAAAGCTTCAGGAATACAGAGCATCTTTTATTTTTGCTAAACAGAGCTGGGAGAGAAGATGCTGCATACATATCTAATCTCGGGCCTAAACTGAGGAGTGAGAGAGTTACTTGCTGTCCAACCAATCCCTGTTCATGGTAGAGGACTCCTTAAAGGCACGAGTTGTGTATACTAGGGCCTAGAATAGTACCTGGCACACAATAAGTGCTTAATAAATGCTTGGAGATCAAATGACTATCTTTTGATGTTGAAGGTTCAGGGCATTCATGTGCATGGTGTCCCAAGGGATGGTGCCAGTGATGACAGATGGATAGGGTAGGTCTTATGACCCAAAGGATCTAGATCTGAAACAAAAAGGGACCCCAGAGTCCATCTGTCCTTCTCCATATAGAAAACAAGACCAGAGAGGTTAAAGGACTTGGTCAAAGTCACACAGGTTGTGGCAAAGCTGGAATTCAGACTCATGACCTCTCACTCTAAATCTAAATCAAGATGGCAGGATAGTTCTTGGAAAATAGTAGGTACTTAATACTCACTTATTAACTTAACTTCATAGAATCACAGAATCAGAATCATAGACGTAGCAGTAAATTATCGCTGGTATTGAATATGTAAATTATGTGCATTGTAAATTTCCACAAAGAATGTTTAAATTTAAATGTTATATTATACAGATGTGGCCATCAAGGCTTAAGGAGCTTAAATGAGTAGCCCAAGGTCACATAGGTCGTTTGAATGGATCTCCATCCATTTGTCTGACTAGAAAATTGATTGATATAATTGGAACTGGGCCTTCAAATTCTGTGTGTGTGTGTGTGTGTGTGTGTGTGTGTCTGTGTGTGTGTGTGTGTCTGTGTGTGTGTCTGTGTTTTGAGACTTAGTCTCTTTATCGAGCTTAACCCAGAAGTGCAATGACCATTCATGGCCCAATGCCATCACTGATTGGCATTTAAGTTTTAACCTGCTCTAACCCTTCGTAGGCAAGCTGGTGGTCCCCTTGCTCCTAAGGACTCACCATACTGCTGCTGGAATTCATTCAGATCTTCAGCCCAATGATGTTCAGAACTCCTGAACTCAAGCAATCCACCAATGTCAGCCTCTTTGGTAGTAGGGATTACAGACATATAGTACCATGCCTGGTGGCTCTCATTTCTAAGAAGCTGGGGAAACTCTTAAAAATACATTCTGTGTATACAGAAAACATATATACCCATATAACAACAAATATGTGTATTTATATGCATACACACATACATATCTCCTAGTTAATTTAAAGAAAATGTATTTTTTAGCAAAACAACACAAAAATGTTCTGTTTTCTTCCTTTTCTTCCCCTTAAAGGTTGAAGGAAAGTAGTTGAGGCAAAATCTACATCTGTCTCATATGCCACTGAAGCCCACCCTTGCCCATTTTGGGGGCTTTCTGGCTTTGTAACAGTTTTTCAGCCCAGATGTTGGATGTTTTCAATTTTGCTGAATCTGACTATAAATGAACTGAAAAAAAAATGTCCCAACTGTTACTGGGACTAATTATGATGATACCATGGAGAATGTTCACGCTTTCATTTTTTTCTTTTCCTTTATGGATTGTTCCTGAAGAAAGCCTTTTCATTGAAATAACCCTTTCGGATAAGAGTTTCCATTTTTCAGAAGTAACAATAATACTATTACTTTCAGATCTGTAGAAATAGAAACCACGTAAGTGCCAAGTGTTTTCCCCCTGCCTGCTCCTGAATTCAAATACCACCCCTGTGAGGCAGGTGGTATTCTCCCTGTTTTACAGGTGAGGAGACTGAGGCACTGAGAGAATTTGGGAATCAGCCAAGTGAGAAGCCGTACCCTTCTTACCAAGTGAGGCTCCAGCTAGTCTGAGCGCTGTTCTTAACCACACCTGTGGAACCCAGTTTAATCATCTGTAAAATAAGAGGTTGGAATACCAAATCGATCAGTCCCTGAACACACATTAATTAGGTTCTTGCATGTGCCTAGCATTGTGCTAGGCTTGGGGAATCCTTCTCTGCCCTCAAGCATCTGGCTTCTACCGAGCTTGTCTCTAAGGCCCCTTCCAGTTCTCTGATCCTGTGGTCTATAATCCATATCCAAAGCTCTTGGAATTTAGGGTCATAGTTCTGGAAGAGACTTTTAGGGGACCTCTTAGGAGGCAAGGGGTAGGGGGACTTCCCTGTTGGTTTTGAGCAGAGTCTGGATGACCACTGGTCAGATGTGTTCTTCATCATTCGGTTGTTTCAGTCATGTCTGGCTCTTCATGATCCCATTTTTGGATTTTCTTGGCAAAGATACTGGAGTGTCTTGACACTTCCTTCTCCATTTTACGGATGAGGAAATGGAAACAACCAGGGTTAAGTGACTTGCCCAGGGTCACAGAGTTAGGAAGTGTCTGAGGTTAGATTTGAACTCATGAAGATAAGTCTTCCTGATTCCAAGGCCCAGTGCTCTGCCCACTGTACCATGTAGATGCCCCAGCTATGTTCTAGTGGGGAGCCAATTTGGGGCATAGTTTATTTAGGCTAGATGGCCACAGAGGTAGCTTCTAACTCTAACATTATATGATTTTGCTATAACCTAGCCCAACTCTCCCCTGCCCCTTATTTTAAAGATGAGGAAATGGAGGGCCTCAAAAGTAGTGTAGTCACCAAGCTCCAATTCAAACCCAAGTCCTCCAACTCCAGATTTAGGATTCTGTGTGCTACAGGGGACATAGGAGGCTCTTCCTGAATATTTGCTGATTCATTGATTTCCCTTGGCTTTCCCTTCTCTCTTTGGAAATTCACTTTTTAAAAAGCTAAATCACAGTGTTACAATAGAATGATATCTGTAGTCACAAACACACAATTTCCCTTCTGTTTCCTGATTATACCCTCACAGGACTGGAACAGGAGCAGAGGATGCTACAGAAATCCCTTGGCCGTCTCTTCTTCCAATCAAGAGTGGCTAGCATTCTATCTCACCGCAGAAAGCCCAGGAACAGGCATCTTCAGCTGGCCTTCTAAAGAACCCCGTTACTGACTGAAACATCACTCTAGCAACTCCCATAGGTCTGGATAGGTGACCCAGTAGATAGAGCTGAGGATCTGGAGTCAGGAAGCCTTGAGTTCAAATCCTGCTTCAGATACTTACTAGCTGTGTGACCCTAGGAAGTCACTGAACAGGGCTGTGCCTCAGTTTTCTCACCTGAAAAATGGGGCTAATAATAGCACCTACCTTATAAGGTTATTATGGAGATAAAATGAAACAATATTTGTAAGGACTTTACAAACTTCAAAGCATGATATAAATGTTAGCTGTTATTATTTTATTTTTGAAGGCAATCAGGGTTAAGTGGCTTACCCACGGTTACACAGCTAGTAAGTATCTGAAGCTGGATTTGAACTCAAGTCCTTCTGGTTCCAGGGTATGTGTTCTATCTACTGGATCACCTAGCTGCACCAGCTATTATTGTTACTGGACTGGTCTGCATACAGTTACGAGAGATTTCATCAGCATAGGTAGTCTCTGACTTTCTTGCAGCTGTGAAACTCCATAATTGTAACGATTTTATTTCATGTCCTTAGAGTTACAATCTTTTGAACACATATATAAACCATGGAAATTATGTATGTGTGTGTGTGTTCATGTGTGTATATTTGAATATAACTGGGGGTTTCATAGGACTGATCAAAAAGATCAAAAGGTACCAAGTGGTAGAATGGAGAACTCATTAGTAATCAATCAATCAATAAACATTTATTTAGTGCCTACTATGTAACAGGCAGACAGTTAAGTGGCATAGTGGATAGTGCACAAGGCCTGGAGCCAGAAAGACCTGAATTCAAATCCATCCTTTGACACTTACTAGCTGTGTAAGTCTCTTAACCCCAGTGGATTCTGGATGGTTGTTGAAGCCTCTTCTAATTCTAAAATGGTATCGTTCTGTGTGGATTTTAAGTTTGCATGTGACTGTGAGTTTGACTTCCAGCCCAGATGTCCCAAACAAAGATCTGTTCTAGGGTGATAGCTTGCTCTCCAGGATCAGTCTACTGCCTCTCTAAAGAAGCTTTTGCACACAATTAGGTCAATCAGCAGTGAGAAAGGAAACTTTTCTCCTTGAGCCTTTTATGTGATAAAAACCAGCCAGCTTTGAAGGAGCTATTATAAGTGAATGTCTACAAAAAAGTACCCACGTGAAAAGTCCATAATTATTCACTCCTATAATTACACGTAAAAGGATCACAGCTCCCATCTAGGGTTATTGAGTAAATAGTGAATTTATATAAAAGTCCATAATGACTTATTTACATGATTGTCTGTAATGGCAGTAAGACACCACTGTAAGGTGTTAAATAGAGCATATTCGTCCACACAGCTGGATCTCACACAAGTGCTAAGATTTGTTCTTCATCCAGGCTCAAGGAAAACATGGACACAGCTTGGATGGGTGGAAGTTGAGGCATGATCCCTGCCAAAATGTTCACTGACCCTGAAAGTTTGATGGATTAAAAGTGACTTGACTGCATTTCATTTGGAGACTGGTTAAACAAACTATGACCCATAGGTAAGATGGAATATTACTGCTTCTTAGGGAACAATCAATAGGAAGAATTCAGAAAAGCATGAAAAGATTTCTATGAACTAATGCAGAGTGAAGTAAGCAGAACAAGGAAAACAATATAGGTAAAAACTACAACAATATAAATGGAAAGAACAACAAAAAACCCTTTCCCCAAGCTGACTGAGCTTGGCTCCAAATAAGAGATGAGAAAATACACCTTCTTTACTTCTTTGAGGGATGAAGGTCTATCGGTATGTTGTGAAGCTAGAATGAGATAACCTTGAGGATTCAATGTGAGTTATGCTTATCTTCCCCTTTTCTGCTTCAAGAATGTGATTGATCATGGGATTGAAATACTAAAAATGTTTGGGAGGTGGGAGGCTATGGGTATAGACTATTGCATTTCCTGTCAGACTTAGTTTTGCTAAACTACTTTATTTTTCTTATTATTCTTTTCTTTAGAGGATGGCACTTGAGGGAAAAGAAGGGATAAATTCAGAAATGAAGCTGATAAAAAAAAAAAAAACTAAAAACAACCAGTAAAGATTAATTTTTTTTGGAGGGGCAATTGGAGTTAAGTGACTTGCCCAAGGTCACACAGCTAGTTTTTTGTGCTAAGTGTCTGAGGATGGATTTGAACTCAGGTCCTCCTGACTCCAGGGCTGGTGCCCTATTCACTGCACCACCTAGCTGCCCCAAGATTAATTTTTTTTAAAAATTAAATGAATTGATTGGAATCAACTTATTTTATATTACATATATATGTAATATTATATATTGTAATCAATTGATGATTATCTAACATGTAAGCTTGGGCTTGGTCTAGTCCCAGTGAAGGCACTTTCTCTATTCTGCTGACCACCCTTGCTCTGTTAGCAAATAACTCCATCAGAAGATGTGCCTCAGTAGATTAGGACAGACCAGATAATGAGCTGATTCTCTTACATGTAGCCCTCCTTGGAAGGGGGAAGATGAGGCAGGAAGTTGAAATGAAAGGCTTGAGTGAGGGTTGGGTTGATCTGTGTAATGCCATACCTACTAACAGTGCTAACAAGACTTCCCAGTCTGCACCAGAAGGACCAAACTTCGGAGGGAAACCACAGTGTCCACACTTTTATGATACCATCCTTTTTTCAGTTCCTTTACTCCCTTGGATGGAAGATATGGTTTCTGACTTTTTGAAACCCTAAATTAGGCAGACAGTACTCTAAGAGAGCCTTGATACAACAGCCTGTTTTAATATTTTCACGTTTATCGATAAAAAGGTGTTGAAGAGCGATAGCTTTCACGAGGCTTTAATTAGAGTGGGGAAGAGGGTTTGTGATGGTTTAAATGGATTTGCTTGTTCCCACCCTGATGGATGCTTTCTAGAGAGTGGATCATCCATTAAGGTGACAAAACATCATTTGTGATTGCTGTAAATCTTATATGACAATTTTGCCATCCAGTGACTGAAAAGGAGGGATTTGGACAAGTCCCTAAAGAGGTGACAGAAACAGAAACTGCCAGGTCACCGGGAAATGGAAATATCGCCATTGTTGCACTTTCCTTAAGGTGCATATTTGAAGTGTTTGGAAAGTGGGATGGGAGTAGGATATTGGAAGTAATTAGGATACATTGTAGGACTAGATGTCTGGACTGAGAGAAAGTCAGTAAGCTTCAGGTTCAAATCCTTCCTCTAACCCTAAGGTACTTGCTTTGCAGGGGTATAGTGAAGGTTAAATGAGTACTTAAAAAAGCTTAAGTGTTATGTAAAGGAAGGATTTTATTTGGGGGAGGAGTATGGGGGGTGGTATTGATAGCAATGCAAAAAAAAGACAAAATATTTTAAAATTTAAATATTTTAAAAGTATTTTGAATATCTAAGTATTTTGAAAATATAAAGAGGATAGTAGGAAATTCTACGTCCTCTACTCTCCAAGGCCACTAGTTTATTGACTGCTCCTCACAGATAGTCCCTCTCCCAACCCTGCCATGCCTTTTTCCTGGCTGTCCTCCATGCCTAGAATGTTCTCCCATCATCACCTTAAGCCTCCTGTCTTCCCTGGCTTCCTTAAAAACTCAGTGAAAATCTCCCCTTCTGCAGGAGACCTTTCCTAATTTCTGTGCCGACCCCCTTCCCTCAGAAATTACCTTCATTTACATTAGATGTACATGTCTATTTCTTGTGTGGACATACTTGTTTACTTGTTATGTCCCGCATAGGATAGGAGCGCCTTATGGTCAGAAGCTTTATTTTTTACATTTCTTTGTATTGCCCAGTTCTTGCCATACAGAAAGTAAATCCTTGTTGACTGATTGAATGACAGAAGGAAATTCGCATATGTAAGGCAATTTTGGAACTCTTCAGTTAAATTTATTATATGCTTTTAAAACACTAATCTATACATAATAGAGACTTAATGGGTTCACAAACTGTCTTCTTTGTGTATAAGAATGATCATGCTTGTTAACGGTTTGTCAAGTTCATAATAAAATGTAAGTTTTTTTTAAAATTAAGTGCTTCACAAATTATTACTCAGAAGAGGGGCTTTAGGGGTCAGAAAATGGAGGATCCATCTCAGAAGCATTCTATTCAATTTCACCAAGCATTTGTCAAGTGCCTACTATGGGCCAGTCTATTGACCAGATTATGACGTGAACTTGGATAGAAAACCTATAGAGTTTGTCATACAAGATTACATCTGGTGCCTAAAAATAGGCAATGATCTGGGCCCAGAGTTTTCTAAGGAGAGAGAAGAATGGATTTTGGATGTGAAATTGCAAAGCTCCTTTAATGACCCCAAGCTTCCCATAGAAACATCAGTCTATCTTTTTGCTAGCCATGGTTATATGGGGAGGTGGGCAGTGGGGGACATGGGTATACATGGATTACAACAATCTCGGAAGACTTAAAACTAATGATAACACAAAGGATAATGGAGGGGTCTATGGAGGGTATGGAGGAGGAGTGTGAGCTGGTTCTAACCTTTGACCAATAAGGAACTCCAAAGAAGAACGGGAACAAAAGTTGTATGTCTGACTGGACATCAACAGAATCAATCAATAGAATATACATCTATTAAATACCTAACATGTGTCAGATGCTGTACTAAGTACTAGGGATAGGGAGCGGACCCTTATTTTCATTCATATAAAGAACTCTTAAATGAGGAAATTCCTGCTACCACTGTTGTTAACATTTCTTTCTGCACCTTAGGGGTGGTTTAAGTCTACAAGTATTTATTGAGCACTTACTATATACATCAGGCACTGCGCTAAGTGCCAGGAGTACAGAGAAAGATAAAGAAGAATGACAGACACTGACCTCAAGGGGCTTTCATTCTAACGGGGAAAGACAACACAAGGTTGGTGGGTTGTTGTCCTTTGTTGTCCAAGACCAGAAATGACATCACTATGCTAAAGTCAAGTTTCAGTGTGTCTGATCAGACCAACATGAGCTTGGAACGCTCTACCACAGGTTTGGTACAAATTGTCTGCATGAACATTTGGGGTGGATACTCTAAATTTGCATATCCTCTATTTCCTTTGAGCTGTTTCAGTTCTGCTTTGCTCATAGAGCACAGCACTTTCTCTGATGTGGGCATGCCATGCTGAGTGGTTCTGTGGCAGTGTCTCCCATGTCCCAAAATCAATTCCAAAGTTCTTGAGAGAGTCTTTGGGAGTGTCCTTGTATCACTTCTTCTGACCACCATGTGAACACTTGCCCTGTGTGAGTTCTCCATAAAAGTCTTTTTGGCAAGCAAGAGTCAGTGCAGGGAGAGGAAAGTGCTCCCATGGGGAGAAAGAGAAAGGAGTCCAGGGAGTCAGGAGCAGAGTCCTGAGAGGAAGGAAGGGATGAGTGTGACTTGCCTGGGTACTTTCTTATGGAAGAACTGACCAATCAGAGGAAACAATTCCAAATATCTTCTAGGGTGAGAAAGCAACAGAGATGGAGGGGTCTTTTAAGAGTTTCCTAACTGCGGAAGTGTCAAACTCATGCCCTACAAAATTACTTGTGCAACCTGAACCAGATTAAAATGTAATTGAGTGGAGCCATGGCCCAAGGGCTATTAAAGTGTGCATACCCTTTGACCCAGCAATAGTTCTACTAGGTCTGTACCCCAAAAAAGTGAAAAAGAAGGAAAAGGACCTATATATACAAAAATATTTATAGCTACTCTTTTTGTGGTGGCAAAGAATTGGAAATTGACAAGATGCCTGCCAACTGGGAATGGCTAAACAAATTGTGGTTTATTAAAGTAATGGAATACTATTGTGGTATGAGAAATTATGAGCAGGAGGATTCCAGAAAATCTTGAGAAGATCTATATGAACTCATGCAAAGTGAAGTGAGCA
Organism: Petaurus breviceps papuanus; assembly: GCF_028583685.1. Lineage (NCBI taxonomy): Eukaryota > Metazoa > Chordata > Mammalia > Diprotodontia > Petauridae > Petaurus > Petaurus breviceps. The sequence continues at coordinate 2,499,395 of NW_027185876.1, read as the reverse complement.
GAACCAGGAGAACACTGTACACAGTGACAGCCATGTTGTGCAATGATTAATTGTGAGTGACTTAGCTACTCAGATCAAAACAATGACCCATGACAATTCCAAAGGACTTATGATTAAAAATGCTGTCCTCCCCCAGAGAGAAACCTGATGAACTATCAGTACAGATTGAAGCATATTGTTTTAACTTTTCTTATTTTTCTTGCCTTTTTTTGCCACGCGGCTAATATAGAAATATATTTTGCATGATGTCATATGGATAATGTGTATCATATTGCTTACCTTCTTAATGGGTGGGAGAAGGGTTGGAGGGAGGGAGAGAATTTGAAACCCGAAAAACATGAATGTTAAAAATTTAAAATAAAATAAAATTTAAAAAGTAATTGGAAAACGTTTAGCAAAATAAAATGCAATACAATATTATTATTCAGTCCAACTCTTCACAACTCCATTTAGGGTTTTCTTGGCAAAGATACCAGAGTGGTTTGCCATTTCCTTCTTCAGTGGATTAAGCAAACTGAGGTTAAGTGACATGCCTAGGGTCACAAGTAGCTTTGAAGTAGATTTGAACTCAGTTCTTTCTGACTCCTGGATCAGCTTTTCAATTCAACTGAACCACGTAGCTGCCTCCAACAAAACTACATAGATAATGTTAATGTGCGTGTGTGTGTGTGTGTGTGTGTGTTTGTGTGTGTTTTAAGTCAATAGATAGCCTCAGGGATCCCTTTCTATTTGAATTTGACATCCTAGAGTACTGAGAAGTCAAATAATTTTCCCAGGGTCACACAAAAATTCAGAGATAGGATTTAAATATAATCTTTCAGGCTCCAAGGCCAGCTATCTATCCACTATGATGGGGATGCTTCTAGGAATACACAGAAAAATAGAGGAGAGAACATATATATGAATCAGTACCTGCAAGATAGATAGAGAGTCAATGGGAGGTAAGAGGAACTGGAAAGAGAAGATGGGATGGTCACACGATTAGAATGATAAGGAAGAGAGAGAGAGGTGGTCATCCAGGGTGGTCTCTTGTGAAGTCAGGAGGCAGGTCCTCCTGGGTTGGACCCTGTATTATTAACTTACAGAAAGACCGAACCAGAGTCACACAGGATGGGTCACCATGGATGGAATGCAGTGTGCTGTGTTCGAAGGAACTCCCAAATCCATTTGAATATCTGAGTATATGCCAGGCACTGTGTCAGGTTTGGGGACACAAAGACCAGAAAAAGAAACTGTCCTAGCCCCTGAGGAACTTACATTTTATTGGGCATCTCCTAGCTTGAAGCTCTCCCAAAACACTTTCATTTTAGGAGGCCTTGGCTTCTAAAATACTCAGAAACTACTGTTAGCATTGGTACCATTTCTTGCATGGCTACACAATGTTGATAGTAAAAGCAATTTGCTAATTCCTACCCCAGATGCAGGAAATCTGAGCTCTAGGGCCATTTTGAGGGTTGTCTCAGCTCAGTAAAACTGGGAGGGAATCTCCCCCACCCCTGTTTAAATACAGAATTTCTTTTTGTTCTATGTTTTCTGTGTAAGGAAAGAAGACCATCAAAAGGGAAAGTAAAGAAAAAAAGGAAGCTATGGAGAAGGTACCTCAGCAAGAAAACGACACAGTCCAGTGGCTAGAGTATTTGATTTGGAGGAAGGCAGGTGTGAGTTCAAATCCTGCATCTGATACTTAAGTAGCTGTGTGACCCTAGACAAGTCACTTAACCTCTAATGCTTGTAGACCTAAATTGTCCATAAGGTGCAGAGAAGATAGCAACCAGCATGCAGTCAAGGGAGTTTCATCATCTGAAAGTTCTTTATATGAATGAACTGGGATTCAGTTTTCCTTGTCTGTAAAATGGTGATAATGACATTACCTATATCACTGGGTTGTTACAGGTTAAATGAGATTATTGTATATAAAGTGCTTTGCAAACCTTCCAGAGCTACATAAATATCTGTTGTTGTTGCTGTTGTTATTATTACTAATTATTATTGAAGCCCAACCTCTATGGGAAAGGATAAAGTTGAATCACTGGCGACAAAAATTTGGAGGAAAAAAAAAATAGAAGGCCACTCTGAAGGATAAACCAAGCCAGAAAAGTGGGTTGGAGACTAGAGAATGATAAATGGAGGGGAAGAAGTCAGGGGTACATGAGAGTTGGATGATGCTTCCCCAGTTTTGTGAAAGACCCATCAATTTCCCTGCAGAGTACATATGTCACTCATTTCTGATACTTTCAAGGCCTTCTCCATGAGCTTTCTATTTTATTTTTCATGTACTGCTTCTCTTTTATGTAATAACTGTGCTGTTCACTTTTCAATGATCACACCTTGTGAAGGGGTATTTCAGTAGAGCAGGGCTGATTCTTCCATCTCCTGTACAAGCACAGAATTAGAAGGTTCCATTGGCAGCGGCAAGAGAAGCAAAGGCCTGAGTCTGAGAAGGTTCCAGAAATCAGGGAAGTAGAACAGTATTATTAGAAGAGTACTGTGTTTTAGCTGTGTGTCCCTGGGCAGGTAATCTAAACTCTCTCATCTTCAGTTTCCTCATCTGTAAAATGTAAAATGTGATAGATAGATGGATAGATAGATAGATAGATAGACAGATGGACGGACGGACAGATAGTTAGATGGAT
>NW_027185876.1:2463237-2496752 GCF_028583685.1 Petaurus breviceps papuanus | reverse complement strand
GGATAGATAGATGGATAGATAGAAAGACAGGCAGACAGATAGACAGACGGATAGATAGATAGATGGATAGACAGATAGATGGATAGCCAGACGGATAGATGGATAGACAGACGGATAGATGGATAGATAGATGGATAGATAGATAGACAGACAGATAGACAGATGGATGGATAGACAGATAGACAGACAGATGGATGGATAGACAGACAGACAGACAGACAGACAGACAGACAGATAGATAGATAGATAGATAGATAGATAGATAGATAGATAGATAAAGCATTTATTATGTGCTTACTATGTACCCTATGCTAAATGCTGGGGATAAACACAAGCAAAAATAATCTCTATCCTCACCCTAATGAGGGAAGACAACACATACAGGGGAGTTGGACAAGGAGGAGGAGGGGAGAAGGGCCCCTGTTCTGGGATAAGGCAGCTGTTGAGGAGGAATCATCTGAAGAATGAGTTGAGGAGTGGTTAGGTTGAGGCATGAGTGAGGTGAAGCATAGCTGAGACCCTTCCTGAATTAGTAATGCAAGATAGGGAGACACCAATCAGAAGAGCAGGACCTCAGGGAGGACATTTCCCCAAGGTGAGTTGGATTCCTTGTCTTCAAACATTCTTTCCACTCTGAATCTTGATTCTATGTTCCCAAATCCTAGGTCTGCAACTTACTACCTAATGACCTTGGACAAGTCACATGACTTATCTGGTCCTCAGTTTCTTATTTGTAGAATGAGGAGGTTGGATTACTTGACCGTTGATGTTCCTTCAAGCTCAATGGTTTTGGGAAGAAGGCTTAGGTGTTGCCTTAACATTGGCATAGGTATTGTGCATGTGTCCTGCATTCATTCAATGTTGTGGGACTGTTTATTCATGTAACAGTTCTATTTCTACTGAAATACCAGGATAAGACTATCTGAGACCCTTCTTGAGATTTTTCTAAGGCCTGGTTTTATCCTAGTTAAAGATCAACTAAGACATTTTCGGATTATATGCTTTCAGCTAGAGTTTGGGGATTCAATACTGTTTTCAGGGATACCCATTGTCTCCCTGCTTTCCTTACAATTGTTTTGTCATAACTAGGTAACAGAATGGATGGAGTACTGGACCTTGAGTCAGGAAGACCTAAGTTAAAATTTAGCCATAGATACTAGCTGTATGACTTTGGGCAAGTCACTTAACCTCTCAGGCTCAGTTTCCTTATTTGTAAAATGAAGATAAAAACACCTACCTGCCATAGTTATGAGAATAAAATATTTCTTTGTAAACCTTAAAGTGCTTTATAAATGCCAGCTATTACTGTTATTATTAGTAGTAGTATACCATTTAACCTCTTTTATTCTCAGTTTCCTCATCTGAAAATGGGGATAATAATTATGTATACCTACCATGGTTGCTGTAAGGCTCCAATGAGATAATATTTGTAAAGTTCTTTGCGAACTTTAACACACTTTATTAACGCTAGCTATTGATAATAACAATAATAATTAATAATAGCCAACATTTATATAACACTATTCCTGAATGCTTTACAAATATTATTTCATTTGATCCTGATGACAGCCCTGGGAAGTAGATGCTATTATTATCCCTAATATATCTCAAGCACTGTGCCTAGACACTAGGGTATATGAGTGTACAGAATGAAGCAATCCCTACTCTCAAAGAGCTTACATTATAATGGAGACATCCACAACTCTATATGAGTGTGTATTGCATAATTATATAGCGTATAAAAATCAGCTACGCAGTAGTTAAACACAAGGTAGTTTAAAGATTCAAGAAGTTGGAGGCATCAGGAAAAAAAATTCATGTATAAAATGATGCTTGGGCTGCATCTTAAAGAAAGGGAGGTGAGGAAGTGTGCCCTGGGTGTGCGGGGTGACCGGGCACTGCACTGGGTAGACAAAGACAAAAATGAGAAGTTTCTTGTCCTCAAAGGGCTTACCTTTGTCCTTCAACAACAGACATATGGCACTCCACCAGGCCCAAATTTAAATTTTTTCAGCTTGATTGAATCTTGGAAGGTTTCTTGGCATAGCCTTTGAGAAGCTAAGGCAACCAGCATCTTATCACAATGAGGCACTGGCTAGCACATCACATCAACAACAAACATTCATTAGGCACCTACTATGTGCTAAGTGTGTCCTAGAAACTGGGAATACAAAGATGAAAACATATCATTGTTTCTGCCCTCAAGGAGCTTACAGTCTAATAGGAGTATGATGGCACATGTGCAAATTGGTGTTATGGAAAGACGACTTCATTTGGAGTCGGAGGACCGGGATTCTAATCCTAGTCTTACTACTTGCTAGTTGGGTAGCCTTGTATAAGTCATTTCTTCCTGGGACTCAGTTTCCTCATCTGTAAAATAAAGAAGAGGGACCTTTAGAGCTCCAAAACTCTATAACCACCCATCAGTAAGGCGTGACGTTGTCAGAAGTTCAGTGAAAGGAGTTGCAAGCAGAGGTTATATACACTCAGGAGGGACAGCTAGATAGATGGATGGAACTTAGCAGGTAGGTTATAAGTCTTTTATTGCGGGATGATAGCACCTTCCTAGAAAAACCACAGGATTGGTTTGACCAACAGAGGCAGGTCATTGACTATGCCCCTAGCCAGGGTCACCTATAGCGTCAATAGAATAGCTGAACTGCAAAATGGGGGGCATCTCAGAAGTGTCTTTGGAGCTAACTCTGTTGGGGAACAGACATAGTTAGAAACTGTTGATTACTGCAGAGATTCCTAGGAGTTTACCTTGCTGGGTAGTATATGATTAGAAATTGCTGGTGAGAGCAGGGTAGGGGTTTCAGAGTTTCCCAGGGATTGACAGTAAAGACCAAAAGAGATCAAGTTCCCTTAGCATTTAGAGTCACCTAAGAATAAGGAAATATTGGAGCAGGATATTAGTAGAGGTGATTAATTTTCTTATTGATTGTCTAGACTTATAAAAGTGTTAATAATGAAGATTAAACTTAAAGGTATATGCATATTTTTTCTTTTTGTGGAGTTGAACATTGATAACCATACTTCATATTGCTTTATGAACATTGCTTGAGCTCAGCAAGAGTGCAGCAGAAGACTGGGGGAACAAGGTCATCACCAGATGGAGGTCTGCTGATTTAAGGAAGCTAGTAGTGGTAGTGGTGGTGGTAGTAGTAGCAGTGGTAGTAGTTGTAGTAGTGGTAGTAGTAGTCACAGTAGAGGCAGTAGTAGGAGTAGTAGTAGTGGTAGTAGTGGTGGTGGTAGTAGTAGTGGTGGTAGTAGTGGTGGTGGTAGTAATAGTAGTATTAGTAGAATGGGCATTTATATAGCCCTATAAGATTTACAAAATGCTTTACATTCATCATTTTATTTGAGCCTCAACAACACTACTGACATAAGGATTAACTTCCTAACAATTAGAGTTGCTAACACTGATGACCTACCATGGGAGGTTACCATTAGAGGGTTTGAGCAGAGGATAGTTGACCTCTTGTTGTGGATGCTGTGTTCTGACATATCCCTTCTCCAATATCCCTTCATGCTCAGAGATGACGTAGATATGCAATGAACTTGCTGTGTGGTCTTGAACATGTCATTTCACCTTTCTGAGATTCAGTTTCCTTACTGATTAGAAGGGAAGATTGGATTAGATCAACCCCTCTAAGGTCCCTTGTAGGTCTGTGTCTTTGATTTCTGTGATTCATAATGATGTAACAATAGGTAGCATTTGTAGAATGCTTAATGGTTTGTAAAGTAATTTATTTTCTCATTTGACCCTCAGAAGACCCTGTAAGGTATGTGATGTTATTATCCCCATTTTACAGATGAGGAAACCAAAGCTGAGACAGGTTAAGTGACCTGCCCAGTACCATAACTACTGAGTGTCTGAGGCAGGATTTCAACTCAGTTCTTTCTGACTCCACGTCCAGCTCTCTATCTATGGCAGGGAATATTTATAATAGAGCTGAGAACCGTTCCTTGAGGGCAAAGGGATGTTACACATGAAGTCAGAGGTAGCAATCTTACAGAACTGAAGATTTGAGGAGTAACTAGACCTCAGAGTCTTCAAAAAGGTTCATTCTCTCTTTCTTTGTACAATATCACAGTGTTCTCCGGATGTCAGATAGAGGTGTCTGCTGCTACTGATGTCTCAGCCATGGGACACTAAGGAAATGGGATGCCAAACACAAAGACCCCTTTGAATCTCTCTCCCAGAGCTGGAGACTGTTCCCAGAGATTGTCTTAGTGTGTGGTGTGGAAAAAAAATCTGCTCTAACTTGAAGAAATATTCTTCCTCTTCTGTACACTATGCCTTGACCCTTGGACCCCAGCTCCGTTCTTTCTTCTTTCTTTGGCAATGATATGGCTCCAGAAGTATGACCTTTGAAGGGCAAAGAGGGGGAGGGATTGATAGAATAGTGTACACCCAAGCTGGGATATTGGAGAAAATTATGGGGGCATTAAAAATGTTATTAGATTTTAATTCCTAAAGCATAATTGATGTTGATGAGGAGGATAAAAAATCACATTGTCATGGTGATTTAAGTTTTTAAAGTTCTTTCCATGAAAAAATCCTGGGAGGCAAAATTATCCCCATTTTCCAGATGAGGAAACTGAGGCTCAGAAAAGTTTAGTCACTTAACTCGGGACACATAGTTGGCATGTGTCAGAACCAGGGTTTGAACTTAGGTCTTTTTACTCTAAAACCAGAATTTGTGCCCATATGCTACATTGCTCAGAATTTCTTTTTGGGGTCAGACCTATGATTTTATTGGCATAGGGAAATTCCAGAGTGGAAATTTCTTCCACTGATACAGATCAATAACCTATCAGTAACTTAGAGAGGTACTTGGGGGCACTGAGGGGTTAAATGATTTGTCCATGAGCATGCAGCCAAGCCTGACTGTCTACTATACTCTTCTGTCTCTTGGTCTCCTTAACTGATTCTTCTATGACATGGGTTCAGGGTCCATTTCACCATGCTCATTACTCTCCAGGGGTGTGCTGGAGGGAGTTTGCATTGGTTCTCCAGAATTGATTATTAAATTTTCAGTGTGAGCATTTATATTTTGGAAATCAGAGAATGCTACCAATCAGGGTTTGATTTATTGATTTATTGTTTGTCTAGGCTCAAGAAATTGATGGAGAACATAAAACAGTGTCTTACATAGAGTAGGTTTTTCCCCCCAGAGAACCCATTGTTAAACATTTATCAGCACACCCCTGTTGTTATCCCTTGGACACTCTTAAGTTTATTGATATCCTGCCTAACATATAGTACCCAGAATGGAATAAAATATACCTCCTGAAGGGGTCTGACTAGGGCAGAGTCCAGAGGGATTAGTATCTACCACATCTTGGATACTGTGGTATGGTGGGAAACATGAGATTTGGAGGTAGAAGAATTCAGTTCAACCCCTAGCTTTGCCACTTCCTCCCTGAATGACTTTGAGCAAGTCACTTCTCACCCTAAAAAATCACTCTCTTCCTGTGGCTCCTTCCTTTGACGGATTGATTCCTCCAGGGGCCGCCATTGTAAGGAAGTTCCAAGTTGTCCAGCCAGGTTCAATCCTTCCTTCTTCTCTTGACTTCTTCTTCCACCATGCCCCTGAACCCATACCTTCTCTCTCCTCCCTCATCTTCTGTTTTTCAGCTTCCTTTTGCATGCTGTCTTTCCCTGTTAGAATGTAAGATCCTTGAGGGCAAGTTCTAGTTTTTCTTTCTTCTTGTATATATACCCCCAAAACTTAACCCAGTACCTGGCACATAGTAACTGCTTAATAAATGTTTCTTGACTTGACTTCACCTCTCTGTTGACCAGCTGTTAAGTGAAGGGTTTGACTAGACAATCTCTAAGGTCCAATCAGGCTCTCAATCAGCAAGAATCTACAATGATCTTATTGCAGTCTTACATACATGTAGATTTCTAAGTTGCCATATCACAACATTGACTCATATTAACCTAAACCCCTCAGATCTCTTTCAGACAATATGTTGGCTAACCAACCATGTCTCACCCGTCTTGTACTACTGCAGGTGATTTTTTTTTTAAGCAATCAGGGTTAAGTAACTTGCTCAAGGTTACACAGCCAGTTATTTCTCGGTGTGGTGCTAAGTATCTGAGCCTGGATTTGGTCCCCAGGTCATCCTGACACTGGGGCTGGTACTCTTACTCGCTGAGCCACCTGGCCTCCCCTAAGCAATTGGGGTTAAGTAACTTTTACACGGCCAGGTGTTTCTGGGTGGGTGCTAAGTGTCTGAGCCCGGATTCAATCCCCAGATCATCCCGACACTGGAGCCGGTGCTCTTACTCACTGTGCTACCTGGCCGCCCCTAAGCAGGTGATATTTTAACCCAAATATAAGGGTTCATATTTAATAGTGTTCATTTTAATCTCACTGGATTTGACCCAAGTTCCAGCCTGTCAGGGTTTTTTTTTTAAGATTCATATTGACACACAACTTAGCTTTCCATCATAGTTTTATATCATCTTCAAACTTGATAAAGGTGCTAGCTATGCTATTAAAAATTAAATAATATCTGGGACCCCATGAGACTAAGATGATAGACATCAACCTTGATGGCCATTCTTTGAGTTTGACCATTCACCATTTTCTACTCTACCTGACTATGTTTCAACTAGCCCAAATCACTCAAATTTTTATACAAGAATCACATGAGGCCTTTGTCAAATGTTTTGCTAAAATCTTGGTCAACACTATATATGGCATCCCCCTAAGCTACCCATTTAGTTGTTTGCTGTTTAGTCATTTTCAGTTGCGTCCAACTCTTTGTGACCCCAGTTGAGATTTTCTTGGCACAAATTCTGGACTAGTTTGCTATTTCCTTCTCCAGCTAATTTTACAGATGAGGAAACTGAGGCAAACAGGGTTCAATGACTTGCCCAGAGTCACACTGCTTATAAGTATCTAAGGCTGGATTTGAACTCATGCAGATAAGTCTTCCTGATTCTAAGCCCAGTGCTCTATCCACTGTGCTGCCTCTCCATTTAGTAACCTTATCACAAAAAAAGGAAATGAGATTAATTTAGTATGACTTTTTCTTCTTGTGGCCACTTTAGCTCTTTGTAATTGATGCTTCCTTTTCTCACTGTTTACTAACCATCCCTCCAATAACCCAGACTAGAATTTTGCTAGGAATCAAAGTCTTGCTCACTGGTTTTTAGATGGCAGACTCCATTTTCTTCCCTTTCAAGAAGTTGGGACAATTCTCTGTTCCATCACATCTGCCTCGTCTTTCAGTACCTAAAGATGTCGGTCATCTGGTCCTCATGACTTGAATTTGTCAGGGCTGGTTAGAGTACCTCCTTACTAATCTAGGGAGTCCACTCAGCTTTGGTCTTTCCTTTCTAGCCTTTACATATTGGGGGACTCTCGTCCTCTGGGAGCTTTTTTACAGAGTTTCTTCCTGTCAATTTCATGGCATAGCCTAGATACCAGTGGGATATTTGGACTACCCATCACTTATCCCTCACTCTCAATGTTTGACCAGACCGTCTACATTTTTGATCTTACATCTCTCCGATATTCCTCATGTTGCTTCTCTGCTGGATTTTAAAAATAATCTGAAATAAACAGGGTGATTTCTTATTAGCAGCTGGCATTTATTTAAGGATCACAAAATACTTTAAATATGTAATCTCATCTGATTCTCACAACAACCATTGGGGGTAGGTGCTGTAATCACCCCCATTTTACAGATAAGGAAACTGAGGCAAACAACTTGGTTAAGGAAGTATCTGAGGCAGGATTTTCCTTTCTCCACATCCAACACTGCCTACCTAGCTGATTCTTTGAAGGAAGGAACACATATTTGATGTTTAAAGGGATTTATTTCTATGTCATTTTGGTCCATTCTACAGAAACTGGTTTCCCCTTGAAAAGAAGCTCCCGAGTCTGAGTCACAGTCTAATTTTCAAAGAAATCTCATCCTTAACAAAAATAGGCTACAATGCAAATTAAAGTTTGGGTCAGGAAACAGAGAATAATTGCCCCCTCCTCCCTTTCACTGCTTCTTTGGGCCTTGGGTCTTTACAAACATGTAAATTCTACGTAGGCATTCTTTGCATGTCTTTGGAAATAGGATGGACTTAACATAAGTGGTTTTCCCATTTGCAGACTGTCCGGTTATTTTGCTTCTCATCTCCTCTCCACCCCCATTCCTCCTGCATGTTGCTAAACTTTTCATCCTTTCCTTACTTACAGGAACTCCATAAGCAGATGGAAAGCAACAAATACATTATGCTTGCTAGAAATAACAGCTAACAATTTTGGTTCTGATAAAACTAGGGTCTGATTGAGTTGTAAATATGGCGGGGGGGGAGAAATTTAGAGATTATCTGTGCATTGATTCATTTTTGCTCTACCTGCCTCATCTGGGCAGATAGTCGAGAATTGGCAGAACTTCAGAGACATTCTCCTGAGGGAGACCAAATTATTCTCATAACCTAACTTCCATGAAAGTGGTAAATTTCTTTATTCTCATGGGAAAATTGTTCCCTAAACTAGCAGAACAGAGGTGGGGCTGAGAGGTAGAGAATTCTCCTTGTCTAACTCATATTCTGTGATCACCACTCCCCCCAAATATCTAGGTTGGCCATTTGTCCTTGGCACACACACACATTTGTACAGATATGCATGTCTCAACATGAACACAAGGCATTCAAAATTATGTCAAGGTAAGATGCCAGGAAGAAGGACTGAAGGTCAGTGGTCATGGGCCACATTTTTCTTGTTAATGATGATAGCTCCCCCTTTGTGCTCCCCCCCAACCCCTTGTGTTCAGGGACTGCTCTTTGAACTCTGACCACCCCAGTGGTGGGAAATTAATGATTAACCCTTTGGCACTGGCACTGGGCATGTTCTTTTACTTATTGGTAATATAAAACCCATTAGCAATTAGCATGGGGACATCCTGAGTCCAGATGTTGCAAGGTTAATGAAAAATTAAATGTCAGATTTTGCTGGGGGGGAGGGGGTGATTAAAAACTTTGTCATAGGCACAGTCCTTTCAACCTTTCTAGTGGGAATTGAGTTGGCCACTGAGTCAGCTCTCCAATCCCTGGCTGACTTGAGCTCAGAAGGGAAAATCATTCACAATCAAATCTACAGAACCACCAATTTAACTATCCATCACCACCCCAAAATGGAGGGCATCCCAGAGGTCATATAAGCAGTAGACTGAATGGACAAATAGTTGTGAGAGTTTTGCCGGCAAATATATCTGGTAATTGAAAAAACAAAGCAAAATAATTCTACCATATTTAGGCTTTTGGAAATGGATAAAGGGGGCACCTATTGAAGAACTTGATTTGGACTTGAGGGCCCATTTGTCCAAGTACACTATTTATTAATAGCTCTTTGTTCTTACAGTAATGGTCAAACAGGGATTTTGAGTGGGATCCTCATTTTCTTGTAAGTCATATCAGTGCACTAATCACTCCTGGCAGAAGACCAACTGTCATTTGCATGTTTAATAAAAATAGAACACCAGTGCCATATTAGAATTGCTCCTTTCTTTTAGGCAAAGACTTCAGGAAAACCCAGTTTCCCTTTGGACTCCCATCAAAGCTGCCTAGTTTGCATTGTGGTCTTTAAAAATAATTTTTTTTGAAAAAAAAAAACCCATGAAAACATCTTGATTATCCTCTCCTTATCTCATTCCTGAATGGGCTTTCTTAATTATGGTCTAAAGCCATTTACCAAACTGGGAAGAGGGTCCTTTAACTGCCTTTCTATTATGTCTGGCACTCGTGTGAAAGGATATTATATCCATGTGCATTAGAGATTGCTTATAAAAGATGAAGACAATGAGAGCAGATCAGAGGATAAAGGTCCGCTTTCCTCCTCCCAGACAGGCTGTCTCTGACTGAAGAATGCAGTTCATCAAAAGTGTCTGCAGGTTGTCAAACTCGGTGAGGTTTGGGGACATTCATGGCCAACGTGAAGATTTTCTGTAGGGCTTTACCATCACTCACCCTGAGGAAATAATCACTCACTACGCTCTGCATGCTATCATGATAGAGCTCCCCATTGGAGAGAAAAGAGCCATTTTTATCAAAGGACAATATATCCCTTCTCCTGGTCCACATAGCTTCCATTATCAGGCCATAATAAATCATATTTATGTTCTCAGTTAATAAGACTGATTACAACACAGGTTCCAGACATGGGCAAAGCAAAGCAGGTGAAAAGATGTTTTAATGAAAATATGATAAGAAAGAAGCTTCTTGGGGACATTTGGGGCTATTATTTGTAATGATCCCAGACAATTTGGGCTACGTCTTCTTTAGCCGTAGTTTAAGCTGCATAAATTGGCTTGCTGGTAGATAAGTAAAAATGATAAGAAAAATCATGGTATCTTCTTGTGTTGTCTGGAATCATTATATACATAACAAGTACAAAATGAGTTTAATATCCATGCTGGGATGGGAGGGGAAACATTTTCAGGAAGGGATGATTTGGACATTATTCAAAGATGATTTAGAAATGTTCTTGTCTTTGTTCTTAAAGGTGCATGTTCCACGAGATTTTGGAAAGCTGGCTACTAATTTTCCTCATCTTAAATGAATCTATAACTCTTTCCATTTGTCTCCAATTTCAAAGTTGTTTCTCCTTCTCTGAACACAGTCCAAAGAGACAAAGAGATATATATTTTCCACTCAATGTGTGTGCAAAGCTGCCATTAGTGCTAATGCAAGTTAAGTGCCTGCTAGCGAAGAGAGAAGACCCCAAAGTTTAATATTGAAAGGTACCTTATTAAAAAGGTCTGGACATTTTTAGCTTCACTGAGTTCAATTATGCTAGAGTACCAACTTTCTAAATTAGTGCGAAAAGGGAAAAAAAAATTAGATGAAACATCGAGAGAGTTTCAGCCTTTTGCCACATGATGTGGGAGCGTGTTGGGAAGTATAGAAAGGCAATGACTCAGAACTTGTTTTCATTTTTTATAATCAGTTGCCCCTTTTAAAGGGCAGCAGAGAATTGCAGGTTAGCAGAAGGCCTTTCAGACAGGGCTTCAGACTGTCCATTGGGATGAGAATATTGGGTGGTTTTGGTTCCTGGGCTTTTAAAGAAGTAATGGAACGCTGTGCTTTTGAGATGTTAGAATTTTGATATTCCAGAGTCCTGAATCAACAACAGCATGTCTCCATCCTACAGAGTGTATTCAGCTCTAACAGAAAGTCTCTTGATTCTCTACCTACCTTCACCCCCACCCTAAATAGTTAGCCATTCCCCTTAGCCATGGAAAATTTATACACCCAGATGTATGCATATATGTATATTGCATCTACTTATGTGTGTACAATATCATTTCCCCTAGAAGAAATGAAACTCTTTAAGGACAAAGGACACACTATTTTCACTATTATCTTTGATCCCTATCACTTTGCAGTATTCAATATATAATAAATGCTTGCTGGATTGAAATGTGCTCAATTGCGGAAATATTTTAAACTTTCTGATCATTTTTTCTTACCCTGAGGCCATACCACCATAGTCCTGACCAATCAAGGTCCTCAGTGTCCTTGGTTATCCAATGAGCACTATAGATAATGTTTACATAGTGCTTCCCCCACCGCCGTTTATACATGTCTCAAGTTCACCAGAAAGGATTATAGATACCAGGAAATTGACCAACAACTTCAACAACAAACAAACCAGTCCAAATTGACCACAACTCCCTATTTTTGACATCAGTTTCTACTTGCATTGGGACATTGGTATGGATATTAATATCAGTATGGCCTAAAATACTAAGCTCAAAAGGATAGAGGACAAACACAGAAAACAAATTTGGAGGGGCAAAATAGTCAGGATGTGTGTGTGTGTGTGTGTGTGTGTGTGTTGATAAGTTGATGTCCCCTGTTTCCTGAAATTGAAAGCCTGTTGAAATGCAGTCCCCTCCCCCTGGATCTCTTCATCTTAGATTGGCAAACTCTCTTTGTTCTAGCCCATGCCATCAGCATGAATGGAAGAAGAGTGGGGGAGGGATTGTAATTGGCCACATGTCCATCACATTGTCTGATATCAACGCAGAAATAGCTGAAAGGACTTTGGAGGCATCTTCCTTTTGTTTCAGCCCTCACTCCATTTTTCTTTTCATGGGTTGACAAAAATTATTGCCTGAGAGAGGATTCTGTAATGCTGCCATATATCTACCATTGATGAGGCCTTTTGTTTTAGCCTGACTGGGATAAACCACAAAAGATTCTTGACACTGACAAAGGTTCTGTCAAATGTATAATGATCAGTTCATTGAAATATCACATGATAGAAGGATATCAGACTCCCCCAAAGGAGTAGTAGACCAAGAAAAAAATGAAAAAAAAATCCAGGAGATTCTTAGTCGCTAGGCCTTTTCACAGGGGACCTCATGTCCTGTTTGTTTTGTCTTACTCTGTTAGTAGATATGAAACACTGAGGTTGGGGGGAACCCCACAAATCATTTGACAAAAGGGAGCTAGAGTTCATAGGATCAAAGATTGAGAGATTGAAAGGGACTTTAGAAGTTATTATATATAATTTGCTCATTTTACAGATGAGGAAATTGGGGCTTAGAAAGACTAGGTGACCAGTCCAGGGTTATACAGCTAGTAAGTATCTTCAAGCAGGACTTGAACTCAGTTTTTTCTGACACTTAGTTCAGCACCCTATCTACTATGTCATGATTCCTTTGCTTCCTTGTGTTGTGAGAGGGTAATGGAACATGAGGGCATAGTCAGTTTCTCCAAAGGTCTTCTGTTGGGTACATGGTGAAGAAGAGGCTCCCCACAGAGAATCTAAAGAAGGGTTGTTCCATTCTCCCTACTGGAGCTGACTTCTTCATGTGCTAGTCTATGCAGAAGGTTACTACTCTCTCTGTGAAACAGTGAATAGTTCCTGGTACCTCCAAGACTTGTGTGAGATTCTGGGGAAATATGGCTCCTCCTTAGAGTTCACAGGGCATCTCACACTGGTGAACAGGAAAGTTTCTCAGAGCAGAGTGGATTTCTGCAAGGACTCGAAAACCATTGGGAAAAAGTAGCTCCCTTTGTTTTGCCTCCACGTGGACCAAAAAGCACTTTCTCTTTCCAAAGACTAAATAAAAGTCTGGGCAGCCACCTTGCTTTAAACATTCATTTTGGAGGTCTGGTCTCCTCCTCTCCATTCCTTTTCTTTTTTGTACAATTATCCTGAGATGGGATCCAGTGCCTTTTAAATTTTTTAATCAGATACCCATTTTGAGACAGAATCTCATTGCTCAGCAGCACAATTTTCAGTGGGGAACTGGAACAGTTTCACTCAAGATGGATACTTTGGTTAATCTTCATTTCTAGAGCTTTGTCATATTTGCTAATTAGTGTGTTGACCACATTCTCAGGGACTATCAGGGAATCATGCTCCCAAGAGCTTCTGAATAATTGACTTTCATTTCCTGAATCGGTAGTCTATCCAAATTACCAGGTGGTTCCAACTTGTATTTGTGGCATCTTTGTTTCTTCATCAAAGTCTGTTTTCTAATATTCATTTATAGCTTTTTTAGATCCTTGAGTGAAAAATAAAACCAGCAGGTCATTTTCCATTGACATTTCAATTTAAAGGGAATATTTGTATCTTCTGGGACTTTTTTTATGTTTTGTAAGACATCTAAAAAAAAAAAGAAGAGTTGTTTTTTTAGTCAGAAAAATTTGGATTCTTCCAGAATTTTTGTTTAGGCAGCTTTCCTCTTAAGATGAACCTATAAGGATTCCCCTTCCAAAACCCACAATGGAAGATAGCTAAGTTTTGCTCGTCTCCAAAGCTTGTCCTCTTTGGTAAATATTGACCAAGACAATGTTTTCCAAATCAATTTGGCTCTGAACACTCTCAGATTTGAAATATGGAATATTTGAAATAAAGTTGAAATATGTTAATGGAACTCAGAGCGTATAGAATACTATATAATTGATAGAGGGCCGGGAGTTTTAGTGTCAAAAAAAGGAAATTAACTCATTTCCATGAATAAAGTTTGCCTCTCCATCTAAGTATTTTGGTGCATACAATATTTTTAGATGGAAAACATCACTAACTTACTTTCTCAGAGTACCCAGATCAAATGTTACCTTCTATAAGAAATCCCTGACTTCCAGTGCATTCCCCTCCAAAATTGTCTCATTTTGTATATAAACACGTGCACACAAACATGTGTGTGTATTTCTATATATACACTTATATATGTGATCTCCCCTTCTATCTGTCCACCTCCCCCCCCAAGCATACCTATAGAAAGTAAGCTCTTTGAGAGAGCAACTTTTTCATTTTAGTCTTTGAATCCCTACTATTCAACATATAGACACTTAATAAATGCTCATTTTTGATTAGTTGATCTATAAACTGTATCAAATACTTCCATCCCATGGAATACAGTTTTGGAAAAAAGTTATATGAAATTCTAAGAAAAAGAAATGTAGGGGCACAATTCTAGAGTGCACCCATGAATAAGAACATTTAGATTGTGGGAAATTTTAAATAGAGGGAAATTCAGTAGAAAAAAAGAAATTCGATGTTATATACCCTTCTATCAACATCAGAGCTGTAACTAGGAATTTGTGTGCCAGGGGCAGATTTAGTTATATGGGGAAACTTACAAACCAAACAGAAGCCAAACCCACTCTCCAGTCAAGGGTGTCATCTTATAAACAAACAGTACACCAGAGCAAAGACTGTTGGTACTAATAGGACTACACATCATACTTCCAGTTAATGGGAAACCTATATATCAACTTATAATACTACAAAGCGTTGTCCTTTATGTACCCCACCACAATACACATTAAATTTGCCTCAAGCAAAAAGAATGAGTTGCTGCTGTGGAAAAAAAGAAGGTTACTTTTGGGATAGGGATGCTTTAGCAACAGATATCTAAGTGGCAGCCTGGGTAGAGAAGCAAAGACAGGCATACTACATGGTCTGGGAGTGGACTGCCATGGGGAGAAGAGTGCCTTCTCTGGTCTGAAACTTCTTGCCTTGAAGTAAAGCTTCAATCCTAGTTAACAGCTTTGGCCAACTCTCTAAAAGGGAAAGATAGATTGAGAGGTATGATCAATTGGAATCCCAGGAAGACTGAAAGAAAATCTATTATGGAAAAGATGGAAATCAAATTTTGTATCTTATCCATATTATTAAATATCTATGGACACTGCAATTTCTTATTAATGAAATCCTGTTCTACATGTTTTGGGAACTATTAAGTGTTGATCATTAAATATTTTACCTTATTGAACGTAGTGTTTACTATTCACAAGCATGATGAATATGCAGATTAAAAACAGAATTTATTAGACCAAATCCCAGGGAAAGTTATAAAGACAAATCCTTGATGATTCCAGGGTTATTTGCAGATCAGATACCCAATAAGATGTTTCAATATAGCAGACGGCTGTATTGTATTTTAATCGAAATTTTACCATCCCTGACTGTGGAAGAGGACAGGGATTGTGAAATAATAGCAACTTTGATTTCTGGGAACTTCTATCAATCTTTGACTTGGGTTAGTCATTGTTATTAATAGTTCCATGGGTACCAACATCAGCTGAAACAATGATTACATGTTATTTCTGATGCCAAGGCTGGCAAGTAATAAAAAGTCACGGAAAAGACTTTTATATTTTTTCATCAAAAAAATTCTTTTTAATTTATCTGACTAGCACTCCTCCCCCTTTTCCCAACCCCAGTAGAATGTAAGTACCTTAAGGACAGGAACTCTCACATTTTTGTCTTTGTTTCTCCAACACCAATTATATTGCAATACCTGGAATAGAAGAAATGCTTAGTTAATATTTATGTTCTTAACTTGGATTGAGTTGAATTGAATTGAGTTTCAGCATAGCTGACATTGATTAGTATATGATGCTCAACTTATTCTCCTTTGGCCAATTTCAGTGAAAGAGGCCCAGGAAACTCCAAATTGAGTCTAACAATGAAACCCTGACCTTTGTGGCTGCATAGTAAGCTCTTACTAGATTGTTGGGATATTGTAGGACTGATCTTGAATTGTAAAACATGGGCAAGGGTCATTTCTTTCTCCTCAAAGAAATATGTGGGACAAAGGTTGGAAGTGAAGAATGTTGGATACAACAGCAATGGGAGACAGACATAGCTCTTCTAAGATCTAAACTCCCATAGTTCTTCTCCCACTCTGTTCCCACCCCCAATCTCAGGACTGGAAAGGGCTGGGCTAACAGATTTTCTCCTAGGGTGGGAAAGTTGTCTTATCACCAGGATGATGCTTCTCATTTGATTGTGTGTCTTTAACACCTATACTGATGATATTAACAGAGGAATGGTAATTAAGATAGTCTGTTGAGTTCATCTAGAGATGATATTCATTTAAGGAAAAATACCATCAAAACATATAACATAAATAGTGCCATCTGCTAGCAATATAAAACAGAATAAAACTTGATTTTTCTCCTTCCCATCCATCACTTCCGTCTTGGTCCCTTCCCCTCCTCTATTCCTTTTAAGTCCCAGGATTTGTCAAAGCAGTCATCTACTAAGACTGAGGGAGGTAAAAAGCAGAAACAGAAATGTATGAGACAGGAGAGAGTATTTTCTCTCTTCAGAGGCACCTTTCTGTAGATAGTGGCCTAGACAGCTAGATTTAGAGTCCAAAAAACCTTGGACAAGTCATTTAATATTTCTGAACCTCAGTTTCCTTATCTGTAAAATAAGGGTAATAATCCCTGGACTACCCACTTCATAGGGTAGTTGTGAAGATCAAATGCTATTATGTATACAAAATGCTTTGCAATAATCTAATAATAAAATCTAATGACTTTATCAATGTGAACCGCCATTATGTCTTTGAAAACATTTTCCTGGACCATGCTGGTCTTGGAAGAGTTTTTGTTTTTTGTCGGGTTTTTTAAAAACGAGGATTGGGTTTTGTCATCTTTGATTTGAAAAATCTCTTTCATTGTATCTACTGTCCATGACAAAGTCACAATCTGAGGATAATTAGCTAGAAAAGAAGAGCTTTTGAAAAAACTGCTATTCCCTTACTGGGTTCATTGTGGTTGGCTTCACTTACTTGAAAAAGCTAATGGACTTTAATTTTGACTATAGACTCAGCATTTCTATAGAGTAGAGAAATACATAATATTAATTTTAATTATAACAACAACAGCAACTATTATATAATGTTTCAAGATTTGCAAAGTACCTTATAATTTATTTCATTTGATTGATTCATATAAAGGGCATCTCAAAAGTCTAAGTGAAGTTTTAATAGCTTCAGACGTATAATTTCTACGAACTTAGAAGAACAACATTGGAAAGGTTTATTATTTCAATATTTAAGATACTATTATGTTTTTTATTAAAATTCAGCATAACCATAATCTTGTACTGTATATCATTCTAGTTGCTTTTTGAACTTTCATCAGTGATTGAGAAGATTGCTTTTGTAACCTGAGCCTCAAAAACCATCCAAAGAATGAAGTTTTGAAGTACACAAGATAGTTTTGGTGTGACCCCCACAAAAATTCTAATGGAGAGAGATCAGAGAGGTGACCAAGGTGACTCAGCAACAGGTCCTCCTCTACTGATCCATGGGTCTGAAAAAGTGTCTTCCAGAGACTCTCTCCTGAGCAATACATAATGACAGGATGGTATGTCTTATTAAAATTAAAAATTTATTATTCAAAATTCAAAAACTAAATAAGTGTGAAAGAAATTTAAATAATTAAACTTTCAAATGATTTTTGCTAAATTTGTAACATGAGACTTCTGGGATACTCTACGTGTGTGTGTGTGTGTGTGTGTGTGTGTGTGTGTGTGTGTGTGTGTGTGTAGTTAGACAGACCTTTAAATCCCAGGACATGAGTACATCTGTCATCTACCAAGGCTGAAGAAGTTAACAGCAGCAACATGTGAGACAAGAGAGAGCACCTCCACTCTAGAGGGGGCAGGGTGTTATATATTGTGGGCTACATGACTGGGTTTGAAATCCACAAAACCTTGGGCAAGTCATTTCTATCCATCCATCCATCTATCTATCCAGCTCTCTCTCTCTCTCTCTCTCTCTCTCTCTCTCTTTCTCTCCCTTTCTCTCTTTCTCCTTCCCTCCCTCTCTCCCCCGCCAACATCTATAATGCTGCTTGAAGTTCTATACCCTCCCACAATCTTTGGGCAATTCTTATCCATCTCCACTCCTAAATTTGCCTTAGGGTGTCTGCCCAACATGCTGGGGACTTTCATCAGTTTTTCTTGATATCAGTGGGGTACCATTGTACTCATATGTTGTCCATTGGTTATCTCTTGCTCTGGCCAGTCCATTTTCCTTTCCACTCATACATTGACTTTATAACATCCCTTACTCTATTCCTCCAATCCATTAAACTTTTCCACTGGTTATAGAAAGATGAAAGAAAGGAAAGGAGGGAAGATCAAGGAAGAGGGGAAAGGAGAGAAAAGAGAAGAGGATGGGAAGGAGGAGAAGAGAAGAGAGGAGAAGAAGAAAGAGGAGAGGGGAGGAGAGGGGAGAGGAGAAGAGAGAGGAGAGAAGAGAGGAAAGAAAAGAGAAGAGAGGAGAGGAGAGGAGAGGAAAGGAAAGGAGAGAAGAGACAGGAGAGAATTCTAGAACTCAAAGGCACTTCAGTGATCATCTACTCCAGACTTCTCATTTTGAAGATTAGGAAACAGTCTCAGAGTAGTGAAGTGGCTTGCCCATAATCACAAAATAATTAGTGGTAGAGCTAGAACTGGTATATCATCTTCTAGTCCTTCATTCCTTCTTGTGCCGCCATGTTGAAAGCACAACTGGAGTTTTGTGTTCAGTTCTGAGCACTGACAAACTAGAACTCATCTAAGTGAGGGCAGCCAGGGGGTGAGAAGACTTGAAACCATTCCTTAGGAAAATCAGTTGAGGGAACTGGAGAGGTTTAATTTGGAGAAAAAGGAAGTTTAAGAGAGATGTAATTTTCTGTCTGCAAGTATTTGAAGGCCCATCATTGCCAAATGGATTAGAATCATTCTACAATACTGGGAGAAAATTTCAGAAGGGCAGATTTCAGCTCCATATAAGGAAGCATTTCCCAATACTTCTGGGAGCTGTCCAAAAATAGAATGGAAGGCCTCAGGACCCCCATGACTGGAAAACTCCAGGATGAGGATGAATCATGACCACTAGTCAGGGATTTTGTAGTAAGAATTCCTGGGATTCTCTTGTGTGTTTGTGGTTCAGAATTAGCATTGCTCATTGCATTATACCACAGCATAAAGATGTTTTGCTGGAAATACTCTGCTATAAGAGCAAATGAAGAATATTGGCTCTCTTCATTTATGATATTCTGATCTTAATAAGTTCAAGTCTTGGCTAGTCTTAGAAGTCACTGATTTTTGTGGTGCAGAGGTGTCAAACACATGTTTTGCAGATCTTAATGAGGTCCAAACACTCCACTCCTTGAACCAGATTAAAATGTAATTGGGAAATACTTAACAAAATAAGTAAAAATACAATAAAACATAGATAAGTAAATACGAAGTCTGCAAGGATCTTCATGTACAGATTAGTGGTTCCATGGGTAGAGCACTAAGCTTGGAATCAGGAAAGTCATCTTCATGAGTTCAAATCTGGCCTTAGACACTTAATGTCTGTGTGACCCTGGACAAGCCGCTTAACTCTTTGCCTCAGTTCCTCATCTGTAAAATGAGTTGTAAAAAAGAAATGGCAAACTCCTCCACTATCTTTGCTAAGAAAACCCCCAAAAGGGGGTCACAAAGAGGTAGACATGGCTGAACAACAACAAAGTTTCTATTTGAGTTTGAAACTACTGGCATAATGGATAGGAGATAGTCAGAAAGTCCTGGGTTTAAATCCTGTCTTTGACACTTACTAGCTGTGTGACCCTGGACAAGTGACTTATACTCTGGGCCTCAGTTTCCTCATCTGTAAAAGAGAGAGAGCAAAAAAAACACCCACCTCATAGCATTGCTATGAAATTTAAATGAGATAATGAATCTAAAGTACTTTGCAAATCTTGATTCACTATATAAATGTGAGCTGTTTCTAGTTTTGATTCTTGATTTCATGACTTTTAATCTAAAACTAGAGACTAGGAAAGAAAATAAAATATTTCAGATTAGATATTTCAAATCCAATAAATATTTTCTAAGCATTTAGAGCATCCAGAGACTGGTCCTTAGAGGAACTGGGTTCAAGTCCTGTTTTTGCTATTTTGACCTTTACAATTTTCTGGCCTCAGACACTTACTATGTGACCCTGAACTAGTCATTTAATCCTGTTTGCCTCAGTTTCCTCATCTGTAAAGTGAGTTGGAGAAGGAAATGACAAACCACTCAGTATCTTTGCCAAGAAAATACCCAAATTGGTCATGGAGTCAGACACAACTGAAACAACCAAACGACAACAAAGGTATTCATGTATATACCCTATATAAATATGGCCATGTATGCAATACTATACTACACATATACTTCAAGGATTTGGGATTCTATCAAGACTGTCTAACATTACAGATGGGTAGCTCCTTTTTCTCCTCACCACAAATACACATACATGTAACTGAGGAAAAGGTCTCCAAGAATAGACATAACTCAAAAGAAAGCATCATTATCTCCCAGCTAACTTTGTGATAAACCTTTCTAAATTCAGCTAGGTTGGTCCTCAGACAACAGGTATAGAGTTTGCCACCAGGCTCAAACTCAAAATGTTTCAAGCCTATTAAATTTGGTCAAAGCTTTTTCTTCATTGTCATAATCTTTCAAGAATCAAGACAAATGGAAGCATTGCAGTAGGATTTCAGGGGATAATTAGAGAGGGAGGGAGGGAGAGAGGAAAGAAGGAAAAGTAGGAAGAAGGGAGAGAACAGGGACTCCTTTCTCTTTTCCTTCCTTCTTTCCTCTCTTCTCACCCTCCTTTCTCTCCCTCCCTTCCCTTCCCTCCCCCCCCCTCCCCTCCCTCCCCATTCCTTACCGTTCCCGTCCCTTACCAAAAAGCTTTGACCAAATTTCCCCCCCCCCCCCTTTGGAGGTAGAGGTTTCTGGATTCCCGTCCTGTCTCTGATATTAACTCTATGACCCTAAATGAGTCACTTTACTTGCCTGAGCCTAAGCAACTCTCTAATCAGTCAGTCAATATGAATTTATTATACACTGTGAACTACATGTGCTAAGTATTAGAATTTTAAGTTCTCAGTGCAAGGAGCTCTCCTACCAAGGAAATGATAAGATTTAGAGCTGGTCATTTAATCCAGTCCTCTCATTATAATATTAGCAAATGTTTATATGATGCTTTAAAGTTTTCAAAGCAAGGAAACTGAGACCCAGTGAACTTAAGAGATTTGCACAATATTGTTCAGGTACTTAGTGACAGAGATGAGATTTGAACTCAGGTCATAGGATCACAGATTTAGAACTGGAATTGACCTTAGAAAGATATTAAGTCTAAGCTCTTTTTTTTTTTTTCGCTTTTTGGAGGGCAATTGGGGTTAAGTGACTTGCCCAAGGTCACACGACTATTTTTTGTGTTAAGTGTCTGAGGCCGGATCTGAACCTAGGTCCTCCTGACTTCAGGGCCAGTGCTCTATTTACTGCACTGCCTAGCCTCCCCTCTAATCTCATTTTATAGATGAGGAAACTGAGACACAGAGAGATTAAGTCCTCAGATTCCAAAGCCAGCACTCCTTCCAGAACACTACAGATCATGGAGTATATATGGAGTGTAGTCAGTTACATAGACTAACTTTGTTTTGTGACTTTTGATTGGGTTCATACGTAGAGTGAGAGGGGAATAGGAAGAAAATGGAGAATTTCCCCCAATAACATCCCCCTGTAGGATGTTAACTCAATTAAAAAGCTTATTTTAAGTTATTATTCCATGTAACCTTCCCTGTATGGTTACTGCCCCAATTGAGCACTTGCAAAGCAGTTTGGGGTCCCCTGAGGGCATAGCTCCAACTTCACTTCTCCCCTGAGGGTTCCAGGGGTGTCCCAGAAGGACTGGATTTCTAGTATGGTTGCTTATAAATCCAGACCCATTGTACTCCTTATTAAAAAATAACCATTTGATTTACTTTAGCTTTTAGAAAAGTGATTTGCTGAGAAGGTGTAGCAAAATACAAAACATCCAGCCTCCCCAAACCAGAGGTATAACTTCCTCCTTAAACACACAAGGTTTCTACAAAGAGTGGACCCACACAAGAGAGAGGCAGATGTGTAGAAAACCTCAGTGACAAAGTGTCTCCCTTTCCTGGCCCGGGGAAATCTTTCTCTCCCTTCCTTAATGGAGCGCTCTTGAAATTCTACCATTGTTCTCAGCTGGGCTTCAAGGATCAGTGACCATTGATTCCTCAACCCTTCAGAACCTCAGTTTCCTCAGCTGTAAAACAGCAATAATAAAGCCAGCAGTCTCTGCCTCATAGAATTGCTATGAGGCTCAAATGAGATCCAGTTCATGAAAAACTTTAGAAATGTCTGCTTTTGTTTTGGTCATGTCTAGTATCCCCACTCACCTTGTCAGGAATTCTGAGAAATGACAAAGGAAAATAGGAATATTTGTATAGAGATTTAAAGATTGCAAAGCACTCTGTATACATTATCTGATATGAGCCTCACAACCACCCTGGGAGGGAGGCACTATAGTTATCCTCATTTTATTGATAAGGAAACAGGTTAAGTGACTTGCCTAGAGTCATACAGTGAATACATATGCTAGGCAAGAGATATTCTAGCCTCCAAGACCAGTATACGCTCTACTCACTAGTCATCGAATTCTACATGCACACACATCCCAAAGGGAATAGTCAGAGAAAGTGAAAGACAATCACTCCATGGGGAGTATCTGTCAATATGTATGTGTGTATGTATATATACACAATGGTCAGGAATAAGTCATGATTATGTATAATAAGGAATAAGTCACTATATATATACACATGTATGTCATTGCTATCTATAGTCATATGTATATATTATATACAAACAGACACAAAATATATACATACAACATATGTATATATGCATTTATGTACACACATATGCATATATATACACACAAACATACACACACACACACATATGCTTACTCCTGATTATTGAGGAGAAAGTTCTGGGACTCTAATTCTTTTTTTTTTCTTTTTAGAGGGAGGAAGGCAGGGCAGTTGGGGTTAAGTGACTTGCCCAAGGTCACATGGCTACCGTGTTAAGTATCTGAGGCCAGATTTGAACTCAGGTCCTCCTGACTCCAGGGCCAGTGCTCTATTCACTGTGCTACATAGCCTCCCCTCTCGTTCTATTTTTTAAAAAAATCAGTATTTCCAGGACCAAAACTCCTATAGAGGTCTATAAGAAACCCAAGTGTCCATTTTGTAGGGTTTCCCCCACCCCAGTCCCTCTTAGCCTTCCTTCTAAGGAATTTGAATGTGAGAATCGTAAGTTAACCTCAGCACATTTGAAAATTGTCCAAAGTATCACAGAATCATCAATTTTGGGCTGAAGGCTAAGTGGCTTGTCCAATGTCAGTTGGGTATTAAGTAATGGAGCTAGGATTTGAACTCAGATCCTCTGACTTCGTAAGCGATGAGTTTATCACAGGACTAAACTGATGGTCTTCATGTGAGGGCACACCTACTCATACAAAGTCACCTCCCCACACACACACAATTTTCCCTAGAGCCATAAACAGAGACAACTTTTATAAGCAAGTTCAGATTGGGAGTGTTTATTGTATCATCCACTGGAACGCATGAAGATGTCTAAGAATACATATTTCTTTCAAGCAACTTTTGATAACGAAAGAATCCATTTTAGCCATGCAGTGTGCTTTGAAGAAACTGTTCGAGATCCAGGCCAGCAGATGGCGCCATTTGTCACTTATTGACACAGAAATCCATGTAAAAGGCCCATGGAAAGGATTTGGGGGCCCTTTCATTTGGGAAGTGTTAGAAGTAAAAGTCTTTTCAACTGATTATTATGCATGAGTAAAAATCCTATGAATGTGTAACATTTTCTCCTATATTTCCCTCTTTTATAACATCATTTAAATTCCTTATTAATAATTTAAAAATGTGCTGGATTTTAATCACTTTTCTCATCACTAAAATATCTGATGAAGAGGGTTTTTTTCCCCTTTCCTTTTTCTTTCTCCCCATGCTGAAGGTGAGACAGAGGAAATCCTAGCTTGGGAAGGCTGCAATATCACTTGTGACTCCAAGATGCCCCCACTCCGGCCTCATCTTTTTTCCCCCTTTAATTGAATACTACTTAATTAATGAAAATCTCTGTCTAGTGCAGGTTTCAGAAAACCGAGTCTTGAATAGCCTGCCATTAATAAAAAAAAAAATTTTTTTTTTTGGTATCCAAGTTTAATTATGGTGCTGTTTGTTTGATAGCTTGTTACTGTAAATAAAGGAGATAAAGGCAGCCCTTCACTAGAGTAGCTGGAGAGCTGTGAAATATGTACCTAATTAAAACTATTGGTGTAAGAGGCTAATAAAGTACATGTGCCTACTACATGTCTTATTCTAATGAATCTCGGCTAATTTGCTTTGACTGATGAATTTCAGTGTTAGTGGTAGGGGCTGAATAATTATGAAATTTATCACAAGATACAAGCACTCATTAAGGATTACTCAGGTTGAGTTAGAGGAATGTTTTCTTTGTCGAGAACCGAGGCCTTGACCAACACAATTGCGCCCGTTGCCAGAGAGTAGCCAGATTACTCTCCCAACCTGAGTGGCTGCTCAAGGACATAAGGAGGAGGGAGGCAGGCACCCAGCAGCGGTAGGGGAAGACACCTGTGTTGTATTAAGAGACACCTGAATTTCAAGGCAGAAGCATTCAGTGCTCACAGATCTGCAAAACATGATGTTTCTCCAAAAAATGGTCCCTTTCTATTCCTCACAGGGTTTCATTCATTCAGTGAGCATTATTAAACACCTACTATGTGCTAACCATTATGCTAGGCACTGGGATTAGGAAAAAAATATAGTTAAGGTATAGAGAATAATACTGAGTAAGGGGACTTCTTAAGACCATAGATCTTCATCAGAGGATCTGAGATTACCAAAAGGGACCTCAGAGGCTATTTCATCCAACCCTCTCATTTTCTAGTTGAGGAAACTGAGACCTGGGGAAGTGAAATGATTTACCCGAGGCAATCCCATCAGAAGTGGGATTGATCCCAAGACAAAGAATCATAGCTATAGAAATGGAAAGGACTTTGGAAGCCTTTTAGTTCAACCTTCTTCTTTTACAGATGGTAAAACTGAGGCAAAGGGAAGCCAAGGTCATCTGGGCAGTAACCTCGAGAGGCAAGGATGGAAACCAAGTTCTCTGACCAGTGAGTCTGCCTTTTCAGCTCTCCTGCATTGACTTCATCTGTATGGCTTGTAGTACAAATACTTTAGGGGAGGATCATGTGCAATTAAAAAAAAAAAAACCCAACTCCCAATTTTCTAGCCTTCTAATAAATATCATTTGCCTTGGTGCAGTGAATCCCCAAACTGGGAAGGTGGGCTGCATTATATGGAGCCAATAGCATGATACCATTTTCACTTGCAAAATACTCCAGTATCTGTTTGTCTTTGAAATGGTGCTCTCTCTAATTGTTCTGACTTTTATCGCTGACATTACTGGGAAGGCTCAGTCCTTGCTCCTTTGAAGTGGATGTTCTGCTCAGGAGACAAAAAGGGAAAGCAGAGGACTCCCCTTCCCACCCCCATCCCACTGGTAATGACAATCTTTGACCCTGGCTGGGCACCGGCTGAAACCTGACTAAGGCTGCCATAGAGGTACAAAGAGGAGAGGAGGCCCCGCTAAAAGCTTGTGTGTGAGCACATGGGGCCTTCTCAACTCCTTTCCTTAAGGAAGCAGTTTCCGAAAGATGAAGAGGTATGTGAGGTAGGCCAGGCTGAAAGAAGAGGGGAAGACATGATTGGCACCGATGACACATGATGACATCCCAGCTGGGAGTCACCTCAGACAAACTGAGGCCTTGCCGCCTCTTCACTATCAGATATGATTGCTCCCGGGGCTTCAATTAGGTGGGAGCTCACAAGATTTCAGATCTACCACTCTCCCTCCCAGCTCTGACCCTATTTTAAATCATAGCTCAAGTACTTCAAGAAGGCTTTCCCCTTTCTTGTTCATGTATAGGAATTTATGGTGAATAGAGAGAGAACTTCAGCCACCATGATATTCAGTCAAGAGACTTTTTTTTGCAAGGAGAAATTTGCTGGAAATTTTGAAGGGAAAAGCAAACATGGTATGCTTGTATGTGTGTGTGTGTGTGTGTGTGTGTGTGAAAGAAAGAGGGAGAGGGAGATAGAGGGAGAGAGAGAAGGAGAGAAGGTGAGATATTGTTATATTGTTTATATTTTATAAATACATTGTGTGTGTGAGAGAGAGAGAGAAAGACAGAAAGAGAGAAAGACCCACATACATACATTGTGTGGGTCTGTATGTTAGAGAGGGTTTTCTTAGCAAAGATACTGTAGTGTTTTGCCATTTCCTTCTCCAGTTCATTTTACAGATGAGGAAACTGAGATTTTTCAAGGTTAAGCGACTTGCCCAGGGTCACACAGCTAATAAGTATGTGAGGCAAGATTTAAACTCAAGAAGATGAGTCTTTTTGAACCCAGATCTGGTTCTATCCACTGGCCACCTACCTGCCCCCTGCACATACACATACGTGTGCATGTCTATGTGTGCTCTACTTGGTATCTGCTGCCTTGCCTGGTTTCAATTTAAGAGAATGAGAGGCCTCTCCCAGGATAAGCTCCTCACTTCTAAACTGACAACCTTGCTGCTGCTAACTCAAGCCTTGATTGACAAGACCTCCCTCTTTGATGACCGGCTGGAGGGTGGTATTCCAATCTCCTCCCAATGCCTTTCCTTATGGAGTGCAGAAACTGGGCTCTCAGCACATTCTGCTTTGTATCTGCTGCTCTGCCTGGTTTCAGCTCCACAGAACAAGATACCTGCTTGTAGCACTGTAGCAGCAAGCACCCCAAGCGTCCTCAGGGTTTGCCGCCCATACAGGTTCTTGGATCTGCTTTGTTAAAGGAAAGCAACTCAAAATGGGTTAACAAGCTTACTTTAATCAGTCAGACATATATCGTTTACCTTGTTCAGGGGAAAAAGGTCAGCACCCCAAACTTCAAAATATACAGACAGAATTATCAAGACATTAACAGATCAAGTAGACAGCTTTCCAAACTGTCCAACCATTACATCCATACCCAGTCAACATCTGGGTTTCCACATCTGGGTTTTTCAAAGCCGGGGGTCTCTCAACAACGGCTTCCCAGAATTCAGATCAAATCACAGAACACTTCTCAAAGTGAGTCCCAAAACAAAGCTACACATCAAGGCTTATATAGCCTTCTCCTGGCTCAGAGAATGTAACAACTTTATTGACTCACTGGCCAATCAAGAAGTATCTACTGAAAAACAAGCCTCCCACCCCAGGCTTCAGGTGCACTTTAGCCTAGGGGCAGGGAAGATCTTCCAAATTTGCATTCCCATTACACCCACCCAGCTCCTGCATGAGCTCCTCCCTTCACTTCCTTTGTGTGCTATCTCCTCCCATTAGATGATAAGCTTCTTGAGGGTAGAGACTGTCTTTCTTTTTATTAGTTAGGTCCCTAGAACTTAGCCTGGCATAATAGATGCTTAATAAATGTTTGTTGGATTTATTGGGAGGATGGATAGATATAGATATGGATATAGATATTATTTCCCTGATAGAATAGAAACTCTTTGCAGGTGAGAACTTTCATCCTTGTCTTTGAATCCCTAGCGCCCAGCAAACAACAGTTGTTTAATAAACGATTACTGATTATTGTCTGATTGATTCTTCTTGGTTTTGGAGGGCAATGGATGGGAATTACAAGGAGGCATATCTATTTCCAGTATAAGAAAAAACTTCCTAACAATCCAAGTTGTCCAAAAGTCAAAAGGACTCCCCTAGGAGGTCATGGGTTCCCCTCTCACTGGAGGTCTTTGAACAAAAGCTCAATGAACACTTTAGGGTATGATGTCACTCTATGGCAACATATTCTAAATCTGTATGTGCTTTGACTATGATTCTATAAAATGCAGCAGGCTGAGAACCTGTTGTGATGGGCATGACAGAAACCCACAAATCAATTCATTATTTGGACCTCAAACTTTGCACCTTCACAACCAAGTTGTTATTTAAACATAACATTGTCCTTTTTTATGGTTTCATGTTATGCCTTGGAGAACAGTTTCCTGAACTGGTCTTTGTCTGATTTTAATTCCCCAAAGGGGCTTTAACCCATGGAACAATGTGTGAGGTAAATTGATGCTAATAAAACCTTATTAATTTAAATGTCTTTACATCAACAATTTGGAATTCCATTAAGTGGGGAGGAGAATGGCTAAACAAGTTGTAGTATATGACTGTGATGGAATATTACTGAGCTCTAAGAAGCGATAAATATGACTGGAGAGAATCATGGGATGGATAATATGAACTGATGAAGAGTTAAATAGGCAGAATCGGTAGCACAACACACAGAATTAGAACAGTATAAGTGGAAAAAACAACAGCAACCACCACTAAATGCTATGCAACTAAAATGACCAAGCTTGAACGTGAAGGAAAGTGGGAGTGCCGAGGTTGGAACTATGGGAGTGTAGTGTTACATGAATGATCAGACATGTTTATGTGTTAGTTGGTATTGCTTATTTTCTTCTTCTTTCTTTTTTATTCTTTCTTACAAAGTGTGGATCTCAGGCTAGGGGAGTAGAGAGGGATATATTCAGAAATTCAGGTGATTTTAAAACAAAAGATACCAATAAAATTATGTGTGTATATATGTATATAAAAATATGAATATATATATGAAGTCATGGGTACAATAACTGGGAAAATAGCTCACAGGGCTTTCATCTTTAATTCATATATGAGTTTGCTCAGAGTGCTCAAAATAATGTAATATGGCTAGAGGAAGCGGGGAGGTGATATAAAAAAAAAACAAAAAAATCAATCAAATGAGATTTAAAAAAAAGAATCAGGAGCTCCTCATGGGAACTTTTTATTGCCAATGAGAAAGGTTTCCCTGCTGACTAGTTTCTAGGAATTTGGCATTGTTTACAATGCAAGTTAATAGCATAAGCAATGCTATCACTTGAAAGGCCCATACAACCACATGGTCATGGCAGCGCCTAAAACAAAGGCTCTCTATCTCAGACATCCCATTTCCATTTCTGTGGAGAGAGTGACAGAGTAGCCAGAAAAGGGGGCAAAGGATATTAAGAATTATATAATATTAAAAGTCATGTAGTTTTTTTCACATGTCCATTACATTATGGAGGGATAGAATAAAAAAACCCAAACAGGATAGGCTGACATGAATGGGAATGGTCTACATCAGTGATGTCAAACTCAAATAGAAATTGGGGCCACTAACCTTACGTAAGAATCATTGTGGGTTGCATTTTACTTAGAAAGCTCCATTTTAATATTATTGGATTTGGATTTCTTTTGCTAGATATTTTGCAATTACATTTTAACCTGGTTTGGTCCATACTGGGGAGCTGTGTGGGTCAGATGTGGCCTGCAGGACATATGTTTTATACCTCTGGCCTAAATCACTAGAGGGAGGACCCCAATCAACGTGATCACAGATCTTATCATGTACTTATTAAAGGAGTAGCCACGGTCTAGCCCTTGAATCTCAGTTTGTACAACACAACAGATACTGGGCTGTTCTAAGTTTGGGAGGCAGAAGGAATAGGTGTGAGGAAATAATGAGCATGATAGAATGAGATGATCTCAATAGGATGACATGATGAGCAGAATGCAGTTAATTTAACTTGATACTTTGATTTATCTGTAATTTCAATGATATGGCGCAGACCTTGACCCATTCACCCCCTTCTGCTCCATATTAAATTGGAAATAATTTGATTTCAAAAATAATAGCAACAGTACAGTAGAGGGGTAATGCCTTAACAAAATTTCTTATAAAAAAAAAGTCATAGGGGCGGCCAGGTAGCACAGTGAGTAAGAGCACCGGCTCCAGTGTCGGGATGACCTGGAGATTGAATCCTGGGCTCGTACACTTAGCACCCACCCAGAAATACCCGGCCATGTAACCTTGAGCAAGTTACTTAACCCCAATTGTTTAGGGGTGGTTAGGTGGCTCAGCGAGTAAGAGCACCGGCTCCAGTGTCGGGATGACCTGGGGTTCAAATCCGGGCTCAGATACTCAGCACCACACCCAAAAATAACTCGCTGTGTAACCTTGAGCAAGTTACTTAACCCTGATTGCTTAAAAAAAAAGTCACATAATAGTGTAGGGGACTATGAACTTAATACAAGTTGATAGCATGACATGGTGGCCAAAAGAACTAATGAAATTTTGGGTTGCATTAAATGAGGAGTAGTGTCCAGATTAAGAGATGTGATAGTCCTGTGATACTCTGCACTACTTAGGCTGAATCTGGAATTTTGTGTTCAGTTTTGGGAACCACATTTTTGTAATGATATTAGCGAAATGGTGTGTTCAGAGAAGGGTGACCAACTTGGTGAGGAAATTGGAAGCTATGTCATAAGAAGATTTGGTTGAAGGAATCAATGATATTTAGTCTGGATAAAAGATAGTTGGGGAAGGAGGAGTGGAGAGGTGCTAGAAAGAGAATCTGATAGGTGTCTTCAAGTATTTGAAGGGCTGCCATGTAGAAGGGGGATTATACTGTTGTATAATCCTTGTATAGTATATTCAAGTATACTTCTTGACCAAAGTTGGTAGGAGCAATGGGAAAACATGTCAGAGAAGCAGATTTTGACTCAATGAAAGGAAATGGAAAAGGAAATTTTAGCACTGGGACTAGATGAAAGTTGAAGGAGCTGCTTCATGGGATAGTAACTTCCCTTTATCAGGAATCTTGAACCAAAGAATTTATGCAAAGAAAGACCTTTCATTGGAAAGGTTATAGGACAGATTTGAAGCCAACATAGGCTGGATGAAGATCATAGACAAAGAAATGGAAAGCCATCTAATCAAATTCTCTAATTTTATAGATGAGGAAATTGAGCCTCAAAGACTAGAGGAGCTGCCCAAAGTCACACAGGTGACTATGCCAGGACTTAAATCCAGGTCCTTCGACTATTTCAAAACCAGCACTTTTTTTGTCCACTTTGTTATTTCAGAGACCTCGTATTATGTTGGATAGAGTGTTGGAGTCAGGAAGTCCTGAATTTGAATCCTACTTCAGTCACGGTGTCACCTTTGGTCATTTATATGATTTCTTGGAGCCTTACTTTCCTCGTTGATAAAATGGAAATAATCATAACACATATACGTAGGGTTACTATAAAACTTGATCAAGATAATATACGTAAGGTACTTTGCAAATCTGAACGGGCTATATAAATACAATGTATTATTATTGTTATTATTATTACTAATTTGTTAGTTATTTACAAAGAAAAGTTATGTGGAAGGGTACTGAGGTTGGAGTCACAGGACATAGGGTTCAAATCCTGACCCTGACACTTACTACTTTGTGTGACTTTGGACAGATCACTTTACCCATCAAAGCCTTGGTTTTCCCATTTGTAAAATGAGAAGGTTGGACTAGATGGCCACTGAGGTCCTTTCCAGATCTAAATTTAAGATTCCATGATCCCAGTGATGAAATCTGTTGAAATCAGTGGGTTTTTCTGTCCATTACAGATACTGTTTTACATACTGATCCCATTCTCTTCTCTTCTGCCTGACTGCAGGGAAAGCATCCTGGAAGGAGTGATTCCACCTTCACAATATCCTTGAGTGTCTGGTCAGAATCAGACAACTTAGCCCCAGATGGTCTCCAAGTTCAGCAATCAGGTTGCTCAAACGGCCTGTAGAAAAATAATGGTATTCCATCTGTCTAAAGCCAATTCACATAAAGCTACTTCTTGGTAATGATGACACAGTCTACTCTGAGGCTCACAATCCAAACTGCAACTACATGTATATGGCTGATGGGAAGTTGCATGCTCCCAGGGGAGATTCTGGAATATAGCTCTGAATCATTTTACAAAATAGAGATAAAGATGTTGCTGCCTTTAAAAAATGAAATTAAAAGCATTGTCCCAGGGATAATTTTTAGCCGTTGAGTCATCGGACTCCTGTTGTAAATGCTTTTTGATTTTTTTTTTTAAGCAATTGCGGTTAAGTAACTTGCTCCAGGTTACACGGCCAGTTATTTCTGGGAGTGGTGCTAAGTGTCTGGGCCTAGATTCGATCCCCAGGTCATCCTGACACTGGGGCCAGTGCTCTTACTCACTGTGCTACCTGGCCGCCCCATGCTTTTTGATTTTACCCCAAGCTTCCTTGAAATGAATAAAATGCTTTCTGTTGTCCTCTCCTGGAGATGTGCAGCTGGGGTAATAAGCACGCATTCTTCAGCAGTCTCTGTAGATGGATGCCTTACTAGGGGAAGAATTTAACTTGGGGACCTAAAAGCAGAACATTTGATAAGTGACCTGGCTACTGTCTTCTTTTATGCAACATGCAGCAACAGGGACAAGAACAGGGCAATATGGAGTTCCTTTTGAATGCCTGCTACCTGGTTTATGTGAGTTACGGTTTGTGGGAAGAGCCCGAGAGAAGCAAAATACCACTTAAAAATGATTTTTTCCTATTAGCATTATAAGAAAAAAGTTATGATGAAATTAACATTTTATCCATCAAAAATTCTAAAGTTGTTAGCCTCATGTTGTTTTCATTTGAATTATTAGAACTGTCAAATACCAAAAAACAAACTAAAATAAAGCAAAAGGGACAAGCTACTTAATTTCTAGATTTTCTTAAGGGAGCTTAAGAAGGAATGTCCAAGAAAATCCTCAGGTTCTCTCTAGAAACGATATCACAGGCTGGACAGTAATACTTCTTAAATGCCCCACAATCCACAAATTACAAGCTCCATACATTTAGGCAACTTGATCATATATGTCCCTAGCTACTAAAGACCAGCGGAAAAAAAGTTCTCACCATCAAAGTCCTTGCCACAGTCAAGTGGTTTAGTATCTGGAAAACACAGTTTTATCAGTGGAAATGACATTAAGGAAGGCACATTACTTTCTCCTATGCTGCTGTGCCCTAAGAATCAGGAGACTTTTCCATTTGACTTGAGTATGAAACCTCCTGTATGTATTGTCTCTTCCTGTATAATCTGAGGTCCCTGGGAGCAGGTAATATCTGCTTTTCTTTTTGTATGGCAAGCACTAAACACAGTGTCTTCATTCATATCAACATATTCTATTAGGTCCCAGAGGGTAAAACCAGGAACAAGGAAATGAAACTGCAGAGACACATTTTGGCTTGGCATGAAGGAAACAAGTGATGGGCTCCCTGGCGGGGTCATGGATTTGCCCTCCTTGGAGACCTTCAAGCAAAGGCTGGAGATGACTACTTCTGGGTGTGTTATAGTGGGGCTACTCTTATGGCTATGAATTGGACAATATGGCTACATTCTTCTGGAGGGTTCCTTTCCAACTCC